>NC_142947.1:39661191-39676191 GCF_046866305.1 Octopus bimaculoides | reverse complement strand
TACTGTATGGAACATATGCAGTCCTGAGGAAGACACAAAACTACCCAACAAGGGAAGGTACAAAGGCCTAACAATTCATTATTACATCGAGTACTACATACGGACCATTGGGGTGAGCCGGCATCTGAAACTGTTTCGAGAGAAAATACGGTACCTGCCAAGATAATATATCCCTTTAAAGCATATATATAGAGAGATATTAGTGTGTGTGTGTGTGCGCGTGTGATGTGTGTGTGTGTACTCCGATTTAAAACATTTTTATCTAAACAATTGACTGAAAAAGAGCTAAATCCAACTAGAATCGACCCACATATCAGCACTTGCAAGGCTCCTTGCAAATTCGATTGAGCCAGAACACTCATCCATGAATTTCAGTCAAATTTTATATATAGAAACATAACTGTCAATAACTACATATAATATTTGTATATAAACCCGGAGGCTTGACAAATTACGGAGGTATATATATATATATATAGATATATATATATATATATATATATATATATATATAGATATATATATATATATATATATATATATATATGTATATATATATATATATATATATATATATCTATATGTATATATAAATATATGTATATATATATATATGTAGTGTGTATATATATATATATATATATATATATATATATATATATATATTCATGTATGTATATATATATATATATATATATATATACATACATATTATTCACACCGATGAAGTGTTATAAGCCAAAACTATGAAGTCCCTCTCAATCTTTTTTTTTACATGTGTTCTACAAAGAACGTATCGAATAATTGTTGAATGTAATGTTGAACTTTATAACTTGGCATAAAATGAACATTAATACATACACACACGCATACATAAATATAATATATATATATATATATATATATATATATATATATATATATATATACAGAGAGAATTTGATAGATATATATACGTATATAAACACATAAATGCATGTATATGTATGCGCACATGTAGTCGTGTGCGAACGTTTCTGGTTTATGATCGCTACTTTAGATTAAGTCCCTCAAGTGATTGTTTATATAAGTAGATTATTCGTATTTCAATCTATTTGGTTTTATCTTCGATAAATAATAAACGTGAACATTACCCGAAGTCATATTTACTTGCTTTTCTCATTTTGTATAATAATTGCACTACACCATTAACTTTATATACTATATACCTAATGGATGCATTAATTTTGTGGGAGAGAAAAGCATACGAGTTAATAAATTCTGACTAAACCATAAATATCCTTATGTAAATTTTATACAAATTGTATACAAATCAAGTGAGAAAACATATACTTTACTCTAGTGAAATAGAATGAGAAGCAATTAGTTTAGATTTACAATAATTTAGTCTTTCATACGTCTTTCATTCCACTTCTCCTGGGGATTTTATCATAACTTTATTTTACAATAAACAAATTGTATGCTTCTCCTCATACGGCATAACATAAGAGTAATTGTACAAATTCTTTTTCTTCCTTGTTTATTATTATTTATAATGTGATTATTCGGTGATAGCTTAAAATCGGATTGTTGGCGATATATTGTTAAATTGCCTTGTTAGTATTTACAAATGGAGAACAAAATAGGCTAACGGAAATAACTCAAGTGGTACACTGGCAAAAAAATGTTGAAGGACTAAAAAAGTTAAAAGTCGAATGATTCGCATTTAATTGATATTTTCCACTTGACTGAAGACAGAAAATAAAAACACTTGCGGCAATATTGCTAATGGATGATTTTTAAGTATTAGCAGAATTGTTAGCGCGTTTAACATGAGTTCACATTCTGCCGAGGTCGACTTTCCGGTTTATCATCACAGGGTCGATAAAGCAAGAATTAGATGGGCATGGGGTCGATGTAATCGAGAGCCCCTTATCCAAAACTTTAAGATCTGTGCCAGTAATAGACAGGATTGTTACTATTGCTAAGGCGGTGAGATGGAAGAGCTGTGAGCACACAGGGGAAAATGACTAGCGCCATTTTGTCTGCATTTTATTTTCTCAGTTTAAATTGCGTCGAGTTCGACTGCACCAATCATCCATTGGAGGTCGATCAAGAATAAATACCCGTTGAAATTTAGATTCAATGTAATTGACTTAACCACTCCAGAGAAATTCCTGTCCTTGTGCCAAAACTTGAAACTAATAATATTGTTGATGCTGTTGTCGTAGCTGTTGCTCTTCTTCTTCTTCTTCTTCTTCTTCCTCTTCCGGTATCATAATTATGTGTAATTTTAATAATTCATTTGAGTCTGTTCCTAATTATTGTGTCCCTGTCTGATGTATATAATTCTCTCTTACAAATTTGTTTCGATATCGAAAACGCAATTTCCTCATTGTATTTTATATTATTTATTCTAAGTAAGTAATTATATTCCGTTCTGAAATGGTCTACGAGACCACAGTTGTTCTGCTATTACCTCCAAGATATATATCGTAAAGTTTAATGCTGTCTATGCTGAATAATAACACCTCACGTTACAGACTATAAGTACTTTGAATTCAGTCAACGTAGCCTAGCTATATATCTCCATAACTCTTCTATTCATATATTTTCCATGTAAAACTTAGATATAGTTGCCCGTCTGTTGGAACGAACATATCGATGAAGGAACACTAATTATTCAAAATGGCCATAACAGGAATCTTCGGTCGAAACACTATCATCTTACCCTCTGTAGTGAGGTTATTCTCTAAAATATGATTTAATATCGGTTTATTGCTTTTCTTACATAATGGCTTCATACTGCCAAAGTTATGAAAATTAAAATACGGTCAATGTCATATATATATATATATATATATATATATATATATATATATATAGGCATAGCAGTGACTGTGTGGTCCGTAGTTTACTTACGAACCACACGGTTCCGAGTTCAGTCCCACTGTGTGGCACCTTGGGCAAGTGTCTTCTACTATAGTCTCGGGCCGACGAAAGCCTTGTGAGACAGAAACTGAAAGAAAGCCGTCGTATATATATATGTATGTATGTATGTATGTATGTATATATATATACGTATGTGTGTGTTTATGTTTGTGTGTCTGTGTTTGTCCTCCCAATATCGCTTGACAACCGATGCAGGTGTGTTTACGTCCCCGTAACATAGCGGTGCGACAAACGTGACCGATGGAGTAAGTACTAGGCTTACAAAGATAAGTCCTGGGGTTGATTTGCTCGACTAAAGGCGATACTCCAGCATGGCCACAGTCAAATGAGTAGAACAAGTAAAAGATTAAAGATGTAGTGATGAGAGCTACGACGCCTTTTTGCGAGGGATAGAATGGTCCGAGTAAATTATAAATAGTTACGATCCGAGAGAGTTTGAGCGTTCAGAGTTCAGAGGCGTGTGAAGTTCGTGTTAGTTCGCAGTGAAATCGGGAGGTGTCGGCTGGTTAGTTGAGAAGGAATATGGATTGTTGGTTCGAAAAGAGATTTGTTAGCTCGTTACATTAACGTTACTGTTGTCTGGTTATCTTATTTATTGTACGTAATAAATTACGACACATTTGGCGACGAGGGTTTCGAAGCTCACGTATCTTATTTCACAATTTGTCCGTGATACAACATGTTAAATAATGGAAGACCTATTAGCTTCATTAGTACAGTTGCAAAGGGAACAACAAGAACATCAACAGGAGTTCAGAAGAAGTATTACAGCAACAATTACGACATGAACAATTATTGGAGCTATATTGGAAGCAGTCCAAAAATTAAGTGAGTTCGTTTTCGCCGGACAGCGTTTCGAAATCGGTTAATGAATTCAGTTATAACCCAGAGTAGGGTATAACTTTTGCATCGTACTACAGAATGTACGCGGAGAATTTTAAGCCCGATTGCAAATCATGGTGGAGCGAACAAAAAGTGAGATTGTTATTGCGAAAATTTGCTCCGTTAGAGCATGGACATACTGCAATTTCATATTGCTCAACGAACCCAATCATATTTGTTTTTAAAGAACTGGAATAGAGTAAAATCTTGTATATCAATGAATGAATCAATTTATCTATGTGTTTATCAGACTCACTCTCTCTTTATCTCTCTCTCTCTCTCTCTCTCTCTCTCTCTCTCTCTCTCCACACACACAAATATATACACATTCATACACAGATATATATATATATATATATATATATATATATATATATATATATATATATATATAGAGAGAGAGAGAGAGAGAGAGAGAGAGAGAGAGGCGCAATGGCCCAATAGTTAGGGCAGCGGACTCGCGGTCATAGGATCGTGGTTCCGATTCCCAGACCGGGCATTGTGAGTGTTTCTTGAGCGAAAACACCTAAAGCTCCACGAGGCTCCGGCAGGGGATGGTGGCGAACCCTGCTGTACTCTTTCACCACAACTTTCTCTCACTCTTACTTCCTGTTTCTGTTGTGCCTGTAATTCAAAGGGTCATCCTTGTCACACTGTGTCACCCTGAATATCCCTGATAACTACGTTAAGGGTACACGTGTCTGTGGAGTGCTCAGCCACTTGCACGTTAATTTCACGAGTAGTCTGTTCCGTTGATCGGATCAACTGGAACCCTCGACGTCGTAAGCGACGGAGTGCCAACAACAACAAGTATATATATATATATATTATATACATATAGATCTACGTATATATATACAGGATTTAAATTTAGATTAAATTAAATTAGGTAACGATTTACCTCTATAATAAGATCCATACGTATCTCGTCGAGCGAAATTTAGTCGCCGTCTCTGCAAGTAAATTTTGATTATTTTGAATGCTATTACATCCATGGCTCCTTTGAAACTAACAAACACTGTTGTTGTTGGCACTCCGTCGCTTACAGCGACGAGCGTTCCAGTGTGACAAGGCTGACCCTTTCAATTACAGGCACAACAGAAACAGGAAATAAGAGTGAGAGAAATTTGTGGTGAAAGAGTACAGCAGGGTTCGCCACCATCCCCTGTCGGAGCCTCGTGGAGCTTTAGGTTTTTTTCGCTCAATAAACACTCACAACGCCCGGTCTGGGAATCGAAACCGCGATCCCGCTGCCCTGACCAGTGGGCCATTGCGCCTCCACTTAACAAACACTGACGCTGGATAATCAAACAGGAGGGGGCATGTCATGTTATAAAATTTTTACAAATATGCTTAAGTTATAAAATCACTACAATAGAAAATTATTAACTAGATATATTAACATCATATTTTAACAAAAGCTGGTATCTTTTATGCAAGAAGTGCTTTTGCTACAGACAAAAGTATTCATATCTTTCAAAAAATATTTGTTTTGCTGCAATTTGAAGAAGTTGACAAATTCTTTGAGGAGATAATCGAAGTTATATTTACTAATTTTACTCTATGTATTGAAATTCTGCTATCATAGAAATACAATTCTAAAGTTTAGCAACACATTTAAAGAATTGTATAAGAAATTTTAGTAACTAGCAATAAGAGGAAACAAAATATTATATTTTCTTCAAAGTAGTCCGGTGTTTTAAGTAACCCCATTTCACGGTAATCAAACTATATTCCGCTCCTGCTATCTATGAGTCGTCGTTTACTACCCAAGCACTGTTGAAATATGATTTAATTAATTTATACTTGATCAAATTTATGCGGTATTTATTATGCATGGTCGTTGCTTGTCATTATCAGGATCTGATCTTCTGCTGCCCTACTCCCCACCCAGATCTAAATTATTTTAAACAAATTCTACTGTTGCTTCTTTTCGTCACATTAATCAACTAATCTCTGTGTTTTATACTTATTACTCTCCTTGTAGTAATAAACCTATATCACTTATGTTTTTGTTAAATTCTATTAGATACATAACTTCTTTTAGCCTAACGATGTTTGCATTTTAACAGTAAATATATTATTAAATTACTCAAGTTACCGAAGCCTCATACCATACCCCATATTATTTGTATAAAATATATTATATTTCTATCCAGGATTTCAAATGAATTTTCCTCTTTCATTGTCTATTAGAGTAAATTTACTTCGCGTCTGCTACGGAAAGAACCGTATATATAGATATATATATAGATATATATATATATATATATATAGTATATATATATATATATTTATATATAATATAGATATATATATATATATTATATTGTATATATATATATATATAGATATATATATATATATATTTATATATATATATATATATATTTATGATATATATATATATATTTATATATAGTATATATATATTTATATATATATATATATATATATTATATATATATTATATAGATATATATATATTTATTATATATCTATATATATATATATATATATATATATATTTATATATATATATATATATATATATATATATATATATATATATGTGTATTATATATATGCATATATATATATATATATATATATATATACACACACACACACACACACACACATATATATATATATATACATCAATGCATATATGCGAGTATCTATGTAGCATATATGCAGAGAGAGACGTGTATATATATATATAATACGCACACAAACACACACACACACACACACACACACAAATATATATATATACATGTACTTATCTACGTATATATTTATTATCCTAAATTGTTTCTCTTTCCTATTTTCGCATTCATGTTTGTTCTACTCTGTGTTTATTCAGGTATTCCTAAATAATTAAACGTCTGTGTTTGATTTAATTCACTTATCTCTACTGATTTCTCTAGTATGCTATTAATGGCACTTATTAAATTTCCTCTTTCCAATATCGGGTTCTACCGCATTTTCTTGACCGAATTATTCTGAGCCTTTGATTGCTGAAACAATTATTTCTTGAATTGAATCGATGTAATCTATGTAACAACTTCAGTTCGCACATATACCAAATACGGTTACTTTGTTATACAATTACATTTATATAAAGCCCATATGTGTTTGCTATAGGCGTTACAGCCGAGAAATGAGGTGGGGAGGCGAATTACATTACGATATTTCTTCTGTAAAAGAAATGAGATTCGATTTTATATTTCTCTCTTCTTTCCTTTGGAATTGTAGCTTAAATTCCACAACTATGAAACAATGTGAAATGCCCTCAGGTTCTCTGTCCGATAAGCTGGCTTTTGTTTCTTTCACAATATTGTTTGGATTTTTGATTCTCAAATTGGTGGTGCCTAGCTGATCGAGTAAATTACAGGTATACCTAGCATGGCTAAAAGGTCGAGTTTTGTTGTGGTGTAGGGTTTTTTTATAGTTCACTAACCATGAGAGCGTAACACAAACTCTTAATAAGATATCTCGTGATGGAAAAGTTAAAGGATAGAAACCAAACTAATATTGACCGCCTTTTGCTAGAGATAGAAATGAGTTTACGTAGGACGAACGCCTCTACATAGAAAGTTGCGGAACATAGATGCCAATTAAAAAGAAAGATCTGGGAGAGAAAACAAGAAATTTCAAAGCCAAGAGATGCGGAGAAACATCGTCGATGGTCTACGCTTCATAGGGAGCGAATGACCTAATTAAGCAATACCTAGCACGGAAAATTTAAACAGCATGATATTTTCGATGGGGTACCCAAAAGTAACCGGAAACGTTCTCTGTAGGACAAACCCGTTGTAGTTCAGGTTTCCGCCACTAAGGGTCACTTGATACGAGCCACAGGCATTAGTCTGCCGACAGGCATCGCCTTTCGTGTTCGTACTAATACGTGGTACGTCAATGTTTTGCATTGCTTCTTCCTTTTCGTCGGATTTTGCGATGGATGAAACGAAGGTAAAGCGTGCTTCCGTGAAATTCTGTTTTCTGCTGGGGAAAGTGGTGTTTGATGCCGTGAGGTGTTCGCCTAAAGGAAGAATATATGGTTGTTTAAGTGTAGCCTCTCTACCAAAGTGGATTAACTCAAACTTGTTCTCGTCGGGTTGAATGTTATGTTTCTGCCATCATTGGATAACAGCAACTAGGTCCGATTGAAGATTTGTCCGGTCTCCCGCCCTGTTGACAACCTTCAGAAGCTTAGAGTCACGCGCGAAAATTTTTATACTACTGTATTTAATGACCCTGTTAGAAGATCGCATTGCCTTTTTTTTTAAATCGTACTCTGTCTTTCTTTCTAACTGGCCTTCATTCCACTTAGACATTATAATATCTGCAACAGCTCGACTTTATATAAAAATTCATATTCGAGATTTTCTTTCAGGTAAAGGTGTCCAATTTGTAAAAAAATTATATGAAATTTTCCTTTTCGTATTCGTAGATTATTTGATTCATACTTTATTGTGAATGCGACACAAATTTCATACTAAGCAGTTATTTAATATAATAATTTACTAATACTATTTAGATATGTAATGAGCAAATCGAAAAGATCCGATGATAGGAGACGCCACATCTTATTTCCCATTCAATTTCCGGTATTAATGATAATTTAGTGTTGCTTACACTACTAAAACTGCTAAACGGTCATTGTATATTTGACAGAAAGGGACTGTTGATAGAACCGTTTGACATTAGATTGAAAGAGCTACTGGTTGCAGGAATATTCTTGTTGCTATATTTGTTGATGTATTAAATTAGTTCCAGTTAAATGCATCTCTTAAAAACAACTGGGATTTATCTAATTATTTCAGTTCTCAATTATTGTCGGTGAGAGATTCGGATGCAAATTGAATGATGGATTCATTGCTATTTCTTACATGTTCAGTGATCATATATAGGGTGATTGAAAAGTAACTCCCTATTCTAAAATGCTAAACAATTATTTATTAATTGTAATTTTTTCTCAAATCTCATACTAAAAGATTTTGTCTCATATAAATTTTTTGGTTAAAATTACAATTAATAAATTAATTACAAGGATTTTAAAATAAGGAATTGCTTTTGAATCATTCTGTAGATAATCCCTTGTATATAGGGAGTATCTATTGATATAGGGATTATCTATAAATAATCCCGGATCTCAAATAGGGTAACAATATAAAACGTGACTACAACAAAGATTTATACACAGTATGCAATTTTGAAACAAGAACACAATAATAGATTCAGCGAAGGGTCCATTTGACCTATATATAAAACATATGTGTAATAAAGATAAATCTGCGGCAAACTATCAAAGCATTTTTCCAGTGCCAAAGTAACAATTCTAGAAATAAATATAGCAATATTGATAGCTTGTCATTCAAATCTTCTTAGGGCAGACTATTTACGAGATGCTATTAGCTAAAGAAATACATCCATCATCATTTGCAGCTGACTTAAAACTTGTAGTGTAAAATGCACGATAGATAAAAAATGTCATTTTCCCATCCTTACTGACAGAATAAATTGAAAATATATGATATAGTCAATTCATTTTGATTTTGAACACAAACTGATATTACTTGTGAACAGTATCTATGAATGTGCATTAGATTTTTACCCCCCCCCCCCCAAAAAAAAAGATAAATAAAATGATAAAATAAAATTGGTTCACTTTCCTTTCAGGTTAATTCCTATTAGAAAATACTGCTGAAATATTGCATCAAGTGAAGAAAATTTTCTTGAGTTATATGGAAATTAATAATAAAAAAGTGTTTTGCTATTAATATAGGAAAGTCCGTAAAATTTTTGTGGCGTTAATAATTTTCCCTGCGCGATAATAAAATTAGATAATCCAAACTTGACTTTCGTAAACTGCATTTGCTAATATCACCCTTTAACGACTTCCCATTCTGTGGAAGAATTACCTTGTAACATTGACGATATGTTAAACGAAACGTGCAACCTGTTCCACATCAGCGCTGCGAAGAAAATATTTCATGGAATTATATGAATTAATCAGCAATTGCGAAGACGTAATATAAATGATGAAGCTTTAGGCGACACGATGGTTAGTGAGAAGTAACTAAGTAAAAACAATTTTGTGCCAGAGGGAGGCATTAAATAGAAATTTTCAAATAAAATCTTCTAGTTCGTGCATTACTTCTTGCCTCTACGCACATATGTAACCAATTGTAACTAATTGACTATGTTGAACAGCTTCGAAGCATGTGCTTAAGGAATTTGAAAAACAAATGTGATTCTTCCAAAATAAATGGTGGATCACCATAGAATCACAGAAGAACAATTCAGGCTTGTATTATATATTCCGCCAAAATTTTCGCATCGTTATTTTGACAATCCCCACACGTATTTACTACATCTAATTTGAAATATATTGGGGTTGAACAAAATAACCGATAGGCCAATTGTTATTTAGCTATTTCTGTTTTATTGGTTAGATGATTTATTCAAAACTTTTCTAATCTATATATATATGTATATATTGCTTTTATGCATTATATATGAATGAAATGTACTTGATAGATTCTGTGATTTTCAATTTTCATATATATATATATATATATATGTGTGTGTGTGTGTGTGTGTGTGTGTGTGTGTGTGTGTGTGTATTCATTTAAATAAATTAAAATGCGTGGCATATGTGGATACACATGCACTTCCTAAGATGTGGGCACATGGAGTAAATAAAATCATAACATAAACGATTAAATATAAGAAACAATAATTTCTTAAAGTATGTGTTAATCCCCATGTGGGTACATTGAGTAAATAAAATCATAACATAAACAATTAAATATAAGAGATAATAATTTCTGAAGGTATGTGTTAATCCCCATGTATCCAGACTTTGTGGACAACCTGTAGACAGCAACATTGGAGAAACGCTGAAAAAGGTATGTCGATCGAGGTGCTTACGGCCTTTTCAAAACGAAGAACGAATTCTGCGAGTCCAGGTACGGGCTCGAAGACATAAGGGAACTAAGAACCGTCTGACTGGTACCAGATGTGGAGGCGGTGCTTAAATGCAAAGCCCGTCGTTGGTGGGCCTTGATTTTTTGCGAATATTCACCGGCATTTCGATTGGCGGTTGAACCGGGTCGCAAATGAATTTGAGATTTTTAAGCGTAAACAAAAGCAATATGCACCGGCTTTCTTAGAAACGTACGAAGAAAGATATATATCCTCAAATCTGATTGTGACACTAGAATTAGACATCTTGTGTTTGCTTAGCGATAAGAAGTCGTGGTGTGAGATGAACGCATAACACAGTTTCGGAACAAATACCGTAAGTTATCCAGGAGACGTTCTTACAGTTCCACCAATCTACCAGAACCAGCACCAATACTACAAACATCATCATCCCCTACGCTGCCACAACCGCCGCCACCATGGTCATCATCATTAACCCCTGGGCATTCCAGTTTCGAGTGTCAAAATTCTATGATGTACAGGTGGTCAACGTCAGTACATACGTCCTGATTGGGATGTTAGTTTACCTCAGGGTTACAAATTTAGAGCTGACTAGGGCTGGAGCAACGTGAAAAGAGGTGTTTTGCTCGAGAAATCAATGTACCACTGAGTGCGGTAATCGAAACCACAATTTTCCGATCGTGAATGCAACACCCCAATCACAAGCCCACTCACTTCACCTTCAATCTATCGCCATGGTACTTATCAATTGATCTCGAACCGATAAACAAAGTTGCCCTCGGCGTGATTCGAACTCGTCCCGTAGAGATCAGAACAGATAGCACGAGTCGTTTTATGTGACACTAACATCGTCTTACTTTATCTTTTCAGCCGTCTGTCAATTCAGCTTCTGCTTCATATTTGTTCGCTGAAGACATAAAACTTTACTCTGTTTTGTTCGTGATTTGCAGTTATTTGCATTTGCTTTCCATCATTCTTTACAAGATAATTCTTGTATTTATTCAGTAGATATTTTACAATACTTTCTAACTTGAATGAGGGCTCGACCTCCTTTTCGCTGCGATATATACATAATCATTTTGTCAAATTTTCTGTAGTTTATTCTAAATACAGCTATTAGCCATCTTTGCTCGTCTAACATACAAGTTTCTTTTTCTTTTACCATCCTGTTGAGAATATTATAGCGAATGCTTGTAGACAGATTGAATATTGAATTTTATTACCTTATCGTGTTGCTTTCAGTTCTGCGGTACATATAAAACGTCAAGAATATTCCTTCCTAAATTCGTCTTTCACTTCTATGATATATATATTGTTAATTTATTCTCAAATGTTTGAATTCCTGCTTTTGTTATTCTTTGATATCTATATTTTTATCTAGTGCAATGTTCAAGATATTAATTAACTATGCAGTATTCAAGGCTGCCCATGCACACATGTATGGTGGAATTTCTTATGCTTTCTTTCTATAATAGAAGAGATTATTTGGTTTCAGAGTGAATACGAAGGTAAATTATAAGTGTGTATTTTTTAGGGTTTACTTTGATTGGTTCTGCATCAAGATGATTTTTTACCTCAGTAACCTAGAAATATGACATACTCGACTTCATCTATACTTAAATAAATATGGCTGCTAACATGTGTGTCTTTCTTAAGTTTTTCAATATGCCTTTCAATATTTCATGTCCTGGTAGCTTCCAAATGTTTGCAACACTTAAGTTCTTTATTCTTAGTTTTCTTGTGGCCTCCCATAAATATTCAGAGGCCGTGCCAGCGGTTTCAACATTCTTCTCCACATTGATTTCTTCCCTACTCATACACCGCTCTCAAATTGTTCAAATTTCCAGATTGTTAGTTTTGAATTGGTTTCTATCATATATTCCATACAAAAATTATGGACTGGAATGGAATTGTTTTATATATGCAATAAAGCTTCTAGATGTACCGCTTCTTAGAACTTTTTTAGAAAAAACTGCAGTTATTACACGTAGAATGTTGCAGAGAAACTGACAAATGATATAGTATTTGCATTCGCAAGTATATGTATGTGTTCCTTAATTCCTTTCAACGTTTCCACTGGCATTGTTTCAGTGCACCTACTATGATATTATCTAACGAGGGCACCTGGCCTAGTGGTTAGAGTGTTGCACTCACGATCGCAAGACCGTGGCGTCAGTTCCAGGGCCGGTGACTGAGTTGTGTTCTTGAGCAAAGAATTCGTCTCATTGTGTAATTGTTGTGACAGTGTCTGACAGTCTGAGGGAGTGATCTAATGTATAACTCATACATTTGATCACATCTAAAAACTCATTTTCTCCAAGTTGTTCCGCAAGAAATTACAAACTCTTCTTTTTGCAGACTACGAGTGACTAATAATTCATATCATTATAATATTATTTACTCAGACAATAATTATTGAATTCATATGTAAACAGATTTAGATAAGATAATAATCTTTTCTACTAAAGACACAATAGTTGAAACTTTGTGGGAAGGTAAGTTTAGTGAACAGCATCGCACCCAGAGTTGTGTTTGCTCTTATTTTTTTTATCAACATCGAAAATATGGAAAGCAAAGTCGGGCTCGGTAAGATTTAAGCTTAATAGGAGGAAATGCCTCTGAGCATTTTGTCCGGTGGGGTAACGATCCTGCCTACTCACAGACATTTTAAGCAATTTAATAATCATGTCCCTTATTGGCAAAAGATCTGGGGATTTTTTTTTTTGTAAGAGGGGCAGGAGTGGCTACAGGCGCAGGAGTGGCTATAGGGGCAGGAAAGGCTGTGTGGTAAGTAGCTTGCTTACCAACCACATGCTTCTGGGATCAGTCCCACTGCGTAGCATCTTGGGCAAGTGTTTTCTACTATAGCCTCGGGCTGACCAAAGCCTTGTGAAAGAAGCCCATCATATATATGTATATGTATATATATATGTGTGTGTTTGTGTGTCTGTGTTTGACCCCATCACCACCACCACCACCACCACCACCACCAACATCGCTTGACAACCGATGGCGATGTGTTTACGTCCCCGTAACTTAGCGGTTCAGCAAAAGAAACCGATAGAATAAGTACTAGACTTACAAAGAATAAGTCCTGGGATCGATTTGTTCGACTAAAGGCGGTGCTCCAGCATGGCCGCAGTCAAGTGACTGAAACAAGTAAAAGAGTAAAAGAGGGGCTAGACTATTAATACGACCCCAGTGCTCAACATCGTCCCTACTGCTTTTTATAAAATTCAAAAGTATGGAAAGCAAATAAAACATCGTTGGGCTTTGAACTAAAAGACTTGGAAAACGTTCCTCTAAGCATTTTGTCCGACACAGTAACGATTCTGCAAGCTCGTTGCTTTTAAAATCATATAACGATGCAATTCACAAGCAGTGTTATACGCAAAATAGTGGTTGAAGTAATATGAAATAAACAGTTCATATATTCATAACGAAAGATAATAAGTGCTCATGCAAATTAGTCCGCAATACGAATTTTTAATGGCTTTCCAGAAAGCAAAGCTTTACATTTGATACTAAAGGCTTCTGGAATAAGCTACTAAACGTTTTGTAGAAGCCGGGATGACCTGGGGCACTAGCGTTTAAATAAAACGGGCTTATAAATCTAAATTATGCATGTGTTATGTGTTTTTAATGTTCATTAAATTTATCAAAATTCTTTAATCGCATCATGAAAAATGCTTCCTTTTTATCATGTAAACTGTGTTGCTCGAAATAGCTGAATTATTAACACGTCCAGTATTTGTCGATAACTGAGCGGAATAATTGTAATGATGATTATTGTTATGGTAACCAGGATGTTTGGCTTAGTATAACTGAAAGAGAAGATTACTGGTTATGACACTAACCAGAATAAAAGAGTAATGAAGAGCAAATGCGATAAACGATCCTTTCTTGTATGATGTCTTAGCGAACAGTCGGCTTTACCATCAGCTTATGAAAAGAATGAATAATTCAGTGTTCTTTTATGCAAAACTAGATATGTCGTCACAGGTTCAAATCTTGGAACAGATTACAAAACGAAAGCTTATGCCTGACAATATTTTTAAAGGAATAGGTACAGGGGTAGATATTTCTCTCATTTCTACAATTTAAAATGTTCTTGTTTTGCGTAAATCTATCTTGAGGTCATTTATTTTGGTTTCCTGTTGCCATGGAGTGGTGCATGCGTGGCTCTAGAAAATACAACTTTAAGAAGCAGGATCTTATGATCAAGTAATT
>NC_142947.1:39638691-39656191 GCF_046866305.1 Octopus bimaculoides | reverse complement strand
GGGGGGGTGTATGTTTGTGTGAGCACGTGTGTGTGTGTGTGTGTATGTATGAGGTGTGGCTGCAAACTTCTTGGCTTTCAGGAAAAGAAAATACAGGCGGATTACTTGATTATGATTTTATTCAACATATTCACTTTCTATATTCACAGAATTATTGCAGCAGTTCTTCAGTATTCGTAAGCCCTGTAAAAGATGTCGGAAGTTTGGCGCTCTAACCAGACCTGCCGTGCTGCCCTTAAAACCAGGTCCTTTTCAATATCCCTCGAACATACGTGTTGTGTATATATATACATATACATGAAAGCATGCGTATATGCGTGCGCGTGTATATATATATATATATATATATATATATATATATGTATGTGTGTGTGCATGTATACTGATGTAGGTATGTATATATGTGCATATATATATATATATATATATATATATATATATATATACAGTCTATGGTGAATAGATTGGCGACTAGACTGCGGCCATGCTGGAGCAGCGCCTTTAGTCGATCAAATCGACCCAAGGACTTATTTTTTGTAAGCATAGTACTTATTATATCGGTCTCTCTTGCCGAACCGCTAGGTGACGGGGACGTAAACACACCAGCATCGGTTGTCAAGCGATGTTGGTGGGACAAACACATACACACAAAATATATATATATATATATATATATATATATATATATATATATACATACATACATATATATGCATGATGGGCTTCTTTCAGTTTCAGGTTATAGTAGAAGACACCTGGCCAAGGTGTCACGCAGTGGGACTGAACCTGGAACCATGTGGTTGGTAAGCAAGCTACTTACCACACAACCACTACTAACCAAAATAACAAATACATACAAATATATCGAAATACTGAAAAGTAAATTTATTTAATAACATCACTAGTGGCTTCAACCACGGCCTCCAGAGAACTTCAGAATTTCCTGCAACTCATTTGGACGATCACCTGGTTTAAGTTGTTGAATGCTGCCATATTTCTAACTTCAGTTCATCTTTGGTGTTACAAGGAATTTCGCTTGTTTTCGCGCAACTTCCCACACATAATAATCGAAGGCACTGCTGTCTGAGGAGTTAGGTGGCCAGATGTTAGGAGTGATGTGGTCGCATAAATTGTTTAATAACCATGACTGAGTTCTGTAGCTTGTGTGGCATGGTGCAGAGTCCTGCAGACAGACATAGTGTCACCCAGAAGCCACAGAAGCCATGATATTGACACAGGGCAGCACTCCTCCAGACACTTGATGTAGGGCTTTGTGTTAAGTTAGAGCCCATATGGGAACAAGAATGGAGTCATAACTTCGCTATCACTAGTGATCACTCTAAACACCATGATGTTGACTGGATGCTTGATTTTTATTAATCCCCACACAGGTTTTGGGGACACAGCAAGCGAACGATTGAGCTGTGTGTTCACTATCTGATCCTGTTAGACATTTTTCTCGTCTGAGAAAAACCAAAGTATGTTCGCTTTAAGGGCATGCTCGAGTTTCTTTAAAAGCTTCGTAGCGCATTGTTTCCTCTTGTCCTTGATGGCTTGGACCCTTTCTCACCTTGTATGAGGAATACCCAATGTCCTTGTACACTACCTGTCTGATAATAAACTCAAACTCTCCAATGTCCCTGGTGACGGACCTGATTGAGCTGGAGGCATCAATGTCAATAATGGCCTCAATCTCACCAACAAACTCAGGAGATCTTTTCTTATCAGAAAGATAGGGGTGAATGTTTTCCAAGAAGCCATACCTTTGTAATCACCATTAGATTCATCCAATTCTTTCCGAATCCTCTGCACTGTCCCAGATCGACATCCAAACACTCTCAAATATTCGTATTGGAGCTTCCGGCGTGAATGCCAAGAAGTACAGGATGTTCTTTCCAAATTTCTGGTAGAGTGACTTGCTTCATTGTGCAGTGTTTCTCACAGACGGTGCCCCACTGACCTTACTATACCGTGTAGTTTACAAAATAAAACAAAAAAACAAGCAATGTGCATGCGCGAAATAAAAAATATATAAAACGACGAAAGATGTGGAGTGCAAAAGTAGGTGTACATTAAATATCACATCCATACTATAAAACGTAATTCATTCTCATAATTAGCACATTAAATTAGCCTCATTTTTCATATTTTCAGTGTCACTAATCATAATAATACGTTTATCATGACTATAATGAGACTTTTATCGTAACGTTTAATATTTTTGATATAAAACGTTATGAGTATTCTATGTATGTTTCTGTTTCATAATTACTTTTGCCTCACCTTGTGTTTGTGTGTGCATATATATATATATATATATATATATATGTTAATTCTCTAAATGAAGTATTAACAGTAACTGCACGATAAAGTGTAGTATATTGCCACTTAAGTGTGGCTGACCCCTAGGGGTGGATGTTACTGTTGCTTTTAGCCCCAGGAGGACATCTCCTCCAGCTGGCTTATCGACACACGACTGTGTCCTGTTTGCCAAGGGAGTTATCCCTCTCACCACGGCCAGCAGCACGAACGTATCCGGATTTCAGGGTTATTTCCCTTCGTCGGCGTTCGACAGCTGATGACCTTGGTGAGAGAGAAAAACCTGGCAAATCTTATATCTTCTTTTCCAGTGGCATTCTTCACTGATATTGAAAAGGTGAAAACAAGCAATGTTAATTCTCTAAATGAAGTATTAACAGTAACTGCACGATAAAGTGTAGTATATTGCCACTTAAGTGTGGCTGACCCCTAGGGGTGGATGTTACTGTTGCTTTTAGCCCCAGGAGGACATCTCCTCCAGCTGGCTTATCGACACACGACTGTGTCCTGTTTGCCAAGGGAGTTATCCCTCTCACCACGGCCAGCAGCACGAACGTATCCGGATTTCAGGGTTATTTCCCTTCGTCGGCGTTCGACAGCTGATGACCTTGGTGAGAGAGAAAAACCTGGCAAATCTTATATCTTCTTTTCCAGTGGCATTCTTCACTGATATTGAAAAGGTGAAAACAAGCAATGTTAATTCTCTAAATGAAGTATTAACAGTAACTGCACGATAAAGTGTAGTATATTGCCACTTAAGTGTGGCTGACCCCTAGGGGTGGATGTTACTGTTGCTTTTAGCCCCAGGAGGACATCTCCTCCAGCTGGCTTATCGACACACGACTGTGTCCTGTTTGCCAAGGGAGTTATCCCTCTCACCACGGCCAGCAGCACGAACGTATCCGGATTTCAGGGTTATTTCCCTTCGTCGGCGTTCGACAGCTGATGACCTTGGTGAGAGAGAAAAACCTGGCAAATCTTATATCTTCTTTTCCAGTGGCATTCTTCACTGATATTGAAAAGGTGAAAACAAGCAATGTTAATTCTCTAAATGAAGTATTAACAGTAACTGCACGATAAAGTGTAGTATATTGCCACTTAAGTGTGGCTGACCCCTAGGGGTGGATGTTACTGTTGCTTTTAGCCCCAGGAGGACATCTCCTCCAGCTGGCTTATCGACACACGACTGTGTCCTGTTTGCCAAGGGAGTTATCCCTCTCACCACGGCCAGCAGCACGAACGTATCCGGATTTCAGGGTTATTTCCCTTCGTCGGCGTTCGACAGCTGATGACCTTGGTGAGAGAGAAAAACCTGGCAAATCTTATATCTTCTTTGCCAGTGGCATTCTTCACTGATATTGAAAAGGTGAAAACAAGCAATGTTAATTCTCTAAATGAAGTATTAACAGTAACTGCACGATAAAGTGTAGTATATTGCCACTTAAGTGTGGCTGACCCCTAGGGGTGGATGTTACTGGCCGTGGTGAGAGGGATAAATCCCTTGGCAAACAGGACACAGTCGTGTGTCGATAAGCCAGCTGGAGGAGATGTCCTCCTGGGGCTAAAAGCAACAGTAACATCCACCCCTAGGGGTCAGCCACACTTAAGTGGCAATATACTACACTTTATCGTGCAGTTACTGTTAATACTTCATTTAGAGAATTAACATTGCTTGTTTTCACCTTTTCAATATCAGTGAAGAATGCCACTGGAAAAGAAGATATAAGATTTGCCAGGTTTTTCTCTCTCACCAAGGTCATCAGCTGTCGAACGCCGACGAAGGGAAATAACCCTGAAATCCGGATACGTTCGTGCTGCTGGCCGTGGTGAGAGGGATAACTCCCTTGGCAAACAGGACACAGTCGTGTGTCGATAAGCCAGCTGGAGGAGATGTCCTCCTGGGGCTAAAAGCAACAGTAACATCCACCCCTAGGGGTCAGCCACACTTAAGTGGCAATATACTACACTATATATATATATATATATATATATGTATATATATATATTTATATATATATATACATATATATAGTTGCCACAATAATAATATGTCCATTCTGCTGTAATTTTCTATATTCTTGTGCAGCTGAAGATTGCTCTACATTTTGCATTTAATGTTATGCTCGCATTACTTAAATTAATGGAGTAGCATGAAACGTGCGTACTGTAATAACCTTTAAAATCTGTGTTGCTTTTTGGGGTTTCATATATATATATATATATATATATATATATAAACAACATGCGTGTGTGTGTGTGTGTCTGTGTGCCTGTTTGTACTTTTGAATATAAGGAAAGGTGGGAGCATTTGTTACATGCATTTTTAGTGTAGTTTCTCTCTTGCAAATAACGTGTGTGTATGTGTCGTGTCGTATTTTCGTTACCTCTTTACATATTTCCTGTCATGTTTTGTAAAATCGAAAGGGAAGAAATAAATCAATTTCGTCTCAATGACGCTGCATTATCCAAACGATGGCGACATTCGATATACGAAACAGTTTTCAAAGAAACACTGATTCTCCCGAGTGCAGATTAAAGTAAACTTTTAGAACCAGAATTTTCCATTTGGACGAATTCGAGTAGAAATAACGGATTAAATATAACTAGATATTCTTTTCAGTACTTACAATCTCATACAAGACTTCGATATTTAAAAGAGAGAGATAACATTTTCTTGTTTATATATGTGAAATGTAGCAGATCAAATTACCATATCGAAATATGAAATTTAATAATGCATACATACAAGCATACACACACACAGATGCATGCACATGTACACGTGTACGTTCACACACACAAGCAGACACACACGCCGACAAAGATACACGCAGACATATACACACATACACATACACACACAGAGACATATATATATATATATATATATATATATATATGAATATAAACACGTATGTATTTATATGTAGACATATATATATATATATATATATATATATATATATATATATATATATATATATATATATAAATATATATATATATATATATATACATATATATATGAATATAAACACGTATGTATTTATATGTAGACATATACATATATATATATATATATATATATATATATATATATATACATACACTCACGTACATATGTGTCTGTGTGTGTTATAATCCATACATAAATGCATACAAACATACGTACATACACACACAGAGACATACACAATCACACATACCCCCTCTAACAGACACCCCCATTAAACACTCATACACCATCATATATACATCCATGTGCACACATACGTAAATCTGTGTATGTAAGTATGTTTTTTTTTTTTTTTTGCTGTATGAAAATCTATTTGTACAAAATTGCAAAATTGCATACACGAATATTTAGTTTCAGCAGCACATCAGATATTGGCGCCTCACGTTTACCAGAGGGATTTCTTCAGTTTCGAACGAGGATGTACAGTTTAGCATTGCTTTGCTTCAGACTCTCTGGTGATCGCCAATCTTATTCATTGCAGGACACCAAAAGAGAGTAATGTAAAACAACTTAATAAATATATAAACTCGCAGCTGAACGGTGTAAACTGAGGTCGTACTCTAACAGAATGAATATATGTTGTTTTATTCAACAAATAGATAATATACAATTTATTTCAAAATATATCAGCATTCTAGTAATAAATGTTGATCCATCAACTATCTACTACAATATACACGTGATGTGCCATGCTCGAACTTCTTAAGATCTTCAATAAATATTATGTTGTTTACTTTCATCAGTTTGGAAAACTCACTCAGTGATTTCATGGTGGTATTATATATAGTTCCGCATTTCAAAATGCAAGACCACTCGGCTAACAGTATATTGCAACGCAAAGAAATATATGTTTATTTAATATACAGATATAGCACCGTTTGTATAATTTCTTGTAGATCTCCCACTAACCGCAATCTTGTAATCTAGTATTTATTTATTTATCTTCTTTTTAGATTTATTGCAATGTTTTCCCTTGCAAAATATTAGCCTTTCATTAACAAAATGGTGGGCCATTTTATTGGCAAGAGCAAAGCAGCTATAACACCGGAGGTTTGTGGATACCTAAAATGATTGGTGAGTGCACATAAATGAGTGTGTACATATATATATATATATATATATATATATATATATATATATACACTTTAGTATTAAAGCTTTTGTAAAAACGAATCAGTTTGCTCTAGGCTTTCATGCAAATCATTTATTACGCCCTCCATTGCATCTAGGTACAAATGAAAGTCTAAAACAGTACTTGTTCCCGTTCCATAGAATATCATCTCGTCTATTTTGCTTACATCAAGATGCTGTTCCTTTTATTGGAATATTCCAAAGCACTTCTTCATTTATAAAAAAAAAATACATTTGTGTTTTTTATGTCCATCAGAACAATCCCTTCAACGCATTGGCGGTTTTCGTCACATTTTTATGTCTATTGCTGGGTGGGTGTAATTTATTGCGAATATTTTTGAATTGCTGTTAATGATATGACTGACGCCTTTCACTGTGGTATGACAAAATTCATATTTTCTTGTACATCATGAATGTATGTGCGCGCGCACATGTATCGGCATGTGGTTGCATGTAGCATCAGTGTCGATTCATAATTACCTGTCTTGTTGATCAAAAATTTAATAGCCATTTCCTGTTCCTGAACAGCAGAGGCATAGTTTTCCTAGTGAGAAATGATTTATCTAAATCAGATTTATGAGAGGCCATTCTTTATGTGAATATCGTGACAGATTTTCCTTGCAGGATATGTTGCTATGCATCACGATTTCTGCAGATTTCATGGGCATCTCTCTTCAAACAATTGGTTTAACTACGTCATTTCAGTCACTTCATGTTCACATACGAGTTATGTATATTCACAACACCTGTTCAAAACTTCGCCTAATCTCATGACGTAATTAATTTCGTTATTCAATATAGTCGCGGTGTAATATTTTTCCTCTTTCCTGTTCAGTAGATGCTGACTGTGATACGATGCAGAAATCAGAAACCGCCGAGGCTGATCTTATACATCTGCTTACATCCAACCTTTAAACATAGATCCTGTCAGTATTACTATTGGTGTGGATGTTACCAGTCATTGTTACTAACGTTCCGGTTCTAATATCCAAGGAGTAGATTTCGTGACGTGACCAGTAGAGTGTCCCAAAAGCCTCTAATCGCAAAGGTACTGCAAAAAGCGAGATGTGTTTTTAATGACAGTAGAAATATTTGACTTTCTACCTTCTGAAAACTCCTGAATTATATACATATGTATATATATATATATCTATATATATATCTATCTATCTATCTATCTATCTATCTCTATATATATATATATATATATATATATATATATATATATATATATATATATATATATATATATATATATATATATATATATATATATATATATATATGTCACTTTAGCTTTACTCACGTCAACAATATCCTCGTCGTTTCTTTGATATTTTCATATTCCTCGCAGGAGTGAGAACAGATAGGCCATTGATATCTATATGTCTTGCTTGATCGATAATTCCACTTCGTTTAGTGATGAAATACGAATAATTATCCTGACCAGACACAAATCCCGTGCGAATTCTGTATGCAATACTAACTCGCATATTATAAAATATTACTCGAATATACATGAGGTCATAAAAAAGAAATTGTGTCGATATTAGTTGTCCTCTGTCGATTCTTGTGTATATCCTTTGTATTTCCTTAACAGGACTGACAAGGAATCCACCGTTAGGGCAGAAATCATTGCAGATAAGCTCTAGCACTAAATATTCCATCTTGATAATCTAATTCTGTGTGTAATGGTAGTTTTATCTTCAGGTACTATCAATAGTTCAGTTGACAATTTTGTTGTCAGTCCCTTAATGGCATACAATTAAGCATTCAAAACAATGACAAAGCCAAGTGGTTTTAGTATCAAAACGAACAGGAATTAGTCAGACGCCTACTTATTTATTTCATCATATTGTCAGAACGTTTCCGTGCAGCTGCTTGCTTCATTTCCTTAAAGAGAAACATTTGATGAGGAACTATTCACTAAAGCCTCAGATTTCTTTCTTTGTTCGTATTTGCCCATTATTCGTTACAATGTCTTTTTCACACTGATTCCGGCGGGAAATGTGTCAGCACGCGTATAAATTGCACATTAGATTCAAGAAAACTATGAACCAATAGTTTCACGCACTTCTCCGCGCTTCAGATTATTATTGTCGGACGTGAAGCAGCAAGCCAGTGCGATAGATCGAATCCATCATTCGGTGTTCTGTTGAGCATGATATCATGACAAGCTTTACTCTACACAACAAGACATTTCTCTAAACCTAACCGACTAAGAAAGACATTTGTCTCACACATCCGGGAGCTTGGACGACGTAATATCGTACTTGTGTCATTTATTTGGATTCCAAATAATTCCTGCAAGGTGACATCTTACCATTTTAAATTTGGTCTTTTACTCTCTTGATGATATGATTATTCATAGGGCATATATTGTCTCTAGTTTAAGTGCAGACCCGTGGTTGGGGCTTAGACGTTGTTTGAGTATATTTATGATAATGAAGTTTTTCTCTTAATTCTCAAAATTGATCCGATCACTTAATTTCACTTAATTCCAGTTGATCCGGTCAACGGAACAGCCTGCTCGTGAAATTAACGTGCAAGTGGCTGAGCATTCCACAGACATGTGTATCCTTAAGGTAGTTCTCGGGGAGCCACTGGGCCATTGCGCCTCCACACACACACACACACACACACACACATATAAATATATATATATATAAAGGTAGATACATACGGACATGTGCATACGGACATGGTTGGGAAGCGAGCTTCTTACCACACAGCCACACTGCGCCTATATATTGGTAAATTACGAATAGACACAGGAGGCGCAGGAGTGGCTGTGTGATAAGTAGCTTGCTTACCAACCACATGGTTCCGGGTTCAGTCCCACTGTGTGGCACCTTGGGCAAGTGTCTTCTACTATAGCCTCGGGCCGACCAAAGCCTTGTGAGTGAATTTGGTAGACGGAAACTGAAAGAAGCCCGTCGTATATATGTGTTTGTGTGTCTGTGTTTGTCCCCCTAGCATTGCTTGACAACCGATGCTGGTGTGTTTACGTCCCCGTAACTTAGCGGTTCGGCAAAAAGAGACCGATAGAATAAGTACTAGGCTTACAAAGAATAAGTCCTGGGGTCGAATTTCTCGACTACAAAGGCGGTGCTCCAGCATGGCCGCAGTCAAATGACTGAAACAAGTAAAAGAGTAAAAGAGTAAAAGAGACACTGACAGAAAGTCTTATGAAAATATATCGTACAATTGTGCAGACACTGGAGAAGCGAGATTGGCTCTGTCGATATCTGAATAGGACAATGGTTCCGGTCTGCAGTTCTTTCGTTCTCCTCGTCTTGTCCTGCATTTGTGAGATACAGACACTGTCTGGAGGATTAGGAGCTGCCTGAACTCCTCTTGTACCAGGATGCTTTTCTTCGCGGGATTATGGGCTACAATTAGTCAGATGATTTTGTATCCAATCAAAAACTAACATGTGTTCAGTTACTTGTATGGTTGGGGAGCATCAGGTCAGACTGTTTGGTCATGTTACTCGATTTTGATGCTGCATTTTGTTTCCCATGAGTATCCGGCTGGAGTGATGGCTCTGAGTATGCGGCTGGGGTCATGGCTGATGCTCACAGTAGATGAACAAGAGTTTCAAAGGAGTGGGGTGGGCTGACAGGGAAACCGCTCGAAGGGTCACCTGAGAAGACCCGATCAACCGCTGACGAATTGCACAAGTCCTGTAATGTCCTCTATATGTTATATCCAGTGGAAATATATGAACAATTGTGTTTGATCCTTGATCAGCACTAATGGATGAAGACAGTGATCAAATGTGATCTTGATACAGCCATTTATTTCCTAAACTGAACAGTTACTGATGACGATAGAGTGCGGTTCGAAATGTATTTTCTTATTACTTCAAGCATGTTTAGACAGCAGGTAGATGCTCCTCTCGTTTATTCGCTGTAGTGTGCGTGATATCATGTATCCCCACGGTCAAATATGATCTAATAGAGCTATGATCAACTTATTCAAGTTGTGACCACCCCGTCGTTATTTTCTTCTTTGGTGCATATACTATTATATTATCAAGTATGAGTGTGCAGTATTTATTAAGCTGGATTGTGATTTAATATAAATTGTACTCCTACTTCTTGCAGAATCAAAGATTACATAATATATCCAACGCAAGACTTTTAGATTAGTTGAAATAACATGCTAAGTTAGACGTTAATTTATTAATTTATAAAGAGTATCACATTTAAGACAAAACAGTTTCTATAATAGATATGTGTAGCAAACTCAATTAACAGCGTAGATTTTAGTCAATAGAACTGCAGAAACAGCTGGAGTTGATAACATGTCTGACTGCCGAATACATTATTCATAGTTGATATGATTCCATTGTTATATAATTGTATATGTCGGTAATATTTACAAAGAACAGCAATTCTCAACCAATTCATATGTTTAAAAAATTTCTTTTCTACTCTAGGTACAAGGCCTGAAATTTTGAGAGAGGGGCTCAGTCGATTACATCGACTCCGGTATGCAACTAGTATTTAATTTATCGACTCCGAGATGATGAAAGGCAAAGTCAAGCTTGGTGGAATTTGAACTCAGAACGTAAAGACAGGCGAAATATCGCTAAATGTTTAATAATATTCGTTCGGGATACATATGGGCAGCTTTAACAGAAGCAGCACAGGAAATATAGATTAATAATTTCTACAGACGTGGCACTGCCTTCGAATTAAACGCTTAGCTTTTTACGTGTTGCTGTCATTGGACTGTGGCCATGCTGGGGTATATCATTGAAAGTTTAATTCTGACAAATCCACCCGAGTACTTTTGCATTTTTTTTTTAAGTACGGAACTTACATTATCTGATCATTTGCTGAACTGCTGTGTTATCGGGATGTAAGAAAACCCAAAATACTTCTCAAATGATGGAAGGCAGAAATGCATACACGCACACGCACGCACACACACACACACACACACACACACACACACACACACGCGCACACACACGCACACGTAAACATGCACACACACACATAAAAACGCGCACGCGTGCGCAAGCACACAAGCACTTAAGCAGATGCACACTCACACACACAAAGAGACACATACACACATATTAGTGACGGGGTTCCCGTCTGTTTACGTTTATCAATTTTGCTCACAAGGCTTTAGTAGACCCGAAGTTATAGTAGATGACGATTGCCCAAAGTGGATGGGGCTGAACTCTTCAGCACGCAGCCATACTTGTGCAGATATTTACTGGGAATTGTTGTGGTTTCATAACGATTAAGACTTTTTCTTTAAAAGAAAAATGAGCTAAACAATTCGCCAATGATTTATTAATCTTACATCATTATATAGGATGAACTCTCTTTCTCTCCATGTAAATAGCAATAATCTATCATCTTTGTTTACAGAAATATTACAGATTCGTAACTAGTAATCGAATTGAAGTTTTTAACTTCAACTGCCATATTTATTACCGGTTTAAGCAATGAAGTTTATTACTACTTTCGTATAATTTGACGGTGGAGGCGCAATGGCGGGGCAGCAGACTCGCGGTTGTAGGATCGCGGTTTCGATTCCCAGACCGGGCGTTGTTAGTGTTTATTGAGCGAAAACACTTAAAGCTCCACGAGGCTCCGGCAGGGGATGGTGGCGAACCCTGCTGTACTCCTCTACCACAACTTTCTCTCACTCTTACTTCCTGTTTCTGTTGTACCTGTAATTCAAAGGGCCAGCCTTGTCACACACTGTGTCACGCTGAATATCCCCGAGAACTACGTTAAGGGTACACGTGTTTGTGGAGTACTCAGCCTCTTGCACGTTAATTTCACGAGCAAGCTGTCCCATTGATCGGATTAACTGGAACCCTCGTCGTCGTAACCGACGGGGTGCCAACAGACACATAATTTGACGAAGAAAGTCCACCTCTCTGACTTCCTCACACCCTATCTAGAATTATTCAGTTTCGGTGAGTATTAATAATCTGTTGTCCTTAACGAGTCATTGATTTATTCTACGTATATTTTGTGATGATTGTCATATATGTATATGTTGTTGTTGTTGCAGCTGCCGTAGCTTTGCATCAATGAGACAAGAAATGACGTCATTAAGTCTGAAGTTATTTTGGGGGACGGAGTTGTTTTTCACGAATCTATTTCTTGTGGTCTAACAAAAGTAAATGAAATTCATTCATGTGAAATCTATTATTGAAACTTCTGTATAACATCGCTAATGAAATTTAATTTTCAATAATGGTTGATTAGTTAATTATATCAATAAAAGAGCTGAAAGTAGAATCGTTAGATTAAATGATATAATACCTAGTACTTGTGAGTTAAATTCATTTACACTCTGAGTTTAAACACCGAATCAAATCGTTTATCCAGTCAATCTGATCTCCATAAAATAATTTCTAGAATTGATTTTCTGAAAGGAACGTACGTTATCACCTCAATATAAAACGAGGAAATGAGCATGAAACATACTTTTCCACAGGGATTAGCTTTAACGTTTTCCGTTCGCATTACGGAAAACGGAATATGTTTGTAATATAGATCGTTTGCGAATTACTATATCTTTTGTCACGCTTATAGCAAGATGTCTTAATCTAGTCATTTGTCTTGTATTCTAGTGATTTCTACCCAAGACACAGTCGTGTATATCTGGTTATACAATGCCTTCAATTTTTTCTGAGAGATCTATAAGGAGCGGAATTCAGAATTTAAAGTTTCTAATGGGCAGAACAAGAACAAACACGAATCACACAATGTGTTTGCTTGATTTGCTAAATTCACAGTTAAATCAACACCTTATATACATTATTGACATTTTGACGGGCATATGGCGTAATGGTTAATAGCGCGGGCTACTAACCCTAAGATTCCGAGTTCGATTCCAGGCAGTGACATGAATAATAATAATAATAATGATAATAAAGGAATGAGAACCCAGGTTCGAAATTTCCCCAAGACACCTGATGACGGCTGGAGGGTATATCAGCCGAAACGTTGTATTAATAACAAACAAGATGAGGACAAATGTCCGTCAAATGTAAATAATGTACATGATTCCTAATCTCTTAAATATAGGACTGTAAATGAACACCGTATCCAACTCAAACATTTTTCAAAATATAAGGTATAATATAAATCAGTTATACAATAGTGGAATGAAATGTGTGATGCTCACAGGTAGAGCGCTCTCGTATTAGATAAGACATATCATTGACGTAGAACTAAAGAACAAACTTTGGGGCTTCTAGGCATATTCCGTTCGCAAATATGTTTATTTCGTTAGCATGTAGAATAGCAATACACACTAACAATTTTAAGTAGGCCTATAGAGACATCGCAACCGATGTATCACGTAATGAATGAGTGTGTAGAAAGAAATAAGTGGAAGCTGGAAGAGAGGGAACGAAGAGTGAACAGAAAGAAGAATCTTTCATTATCGCCAAAGGTAGATGATAGGTGGCGACTACAAAAGACTTTAATTTAAATCCCAGATGCGTCGTTTTAATTTTTATTACATTAATTGCTCAATAAAGTGCATGTATGAATGTATATATATATATATATATATGTGTGTGTGTGTGTGTGTGTGTGTGTGTGTATGTATGTATGTATGTATATATATATATATATATATATATATATATATATATATATATATATATATATATATATATGTATATATATGTATGTATGTATGTATATATATATATATATATATATATATATACATACACATATATATATATATATATATATATATATATATATATATACATACATATATATATATATATATATATATATATATATATATATATATATATACATACATATATATATATATATATATATATATATATATATATATATGTATATATATATATATATATATATATATATATATATATATATATATATATATATATATATATATATATATATATGATCAGAATAATCAAAATAGAAGTGGCATAATTGAATACGTGTTGATTAAATGCCATAATTGATTGAGTACCATATAAAACTTATTTTTATTGTTTGTTATAAATGTAAGAGTGCCAATTAAAACGTGTTGTTTTATTTATTATTATTGAAAAAGTACCAATTAACATGTCTCTGTATTTAGCTTTCCTGAGTTAAATTGCGAATTCAAATTTCGCTAAAGCTGCATTTACGTCAATCTTTCTGAGATCGATATAATTAGTACTACTCAAGAACAGGTTGAATATAAAAGGTTCTTCTTCCTAAATTGTTGTGCACATGTATCTATGCCATGTATCAAATGCTAATTCATTGGAATTGTTTGTAAAGCAATATTAGAAAATAAGCCCTATTATATACAAGACACATGTGTTACATTTAGTTCCGTATTGAATAAAATCGATGTTTCTTATTTTACTGCCAAAATATGAAGACATTGCCGGTGAAAGATTTCAACAATATTAGCCTGTAGCAATAAAGACGATTATAATACCATTCGATTTGGTTAGAATTATACCCCCACAACCACCACTACACAAAATTGTCTCCATCATTTTTGTCAAATTCGATGGAAATACTATATAATATAAATTATTTCTTTATTTCTGATAAAACTATACACGCGATTTACCGATACATTGCTGAATGGTACTCCTAAAACGCTAATAATCCCATTATACCCTCAAAATACTTGTATTGTTTCTATTGAAAAGGATTCGATAAAAGCCACAATATACGTGTTAATAGAGAGAACATATTAATTGTTATAGTTGTTGGATATTTGTTGCCTTAAATCTTTGTTTTGTGTTTCAATGAACACATTTTTTAGCAAGATAAATTATTCATTGTAACTAATAGGTTTATTATACCACCTACTTTGAATATCGATCTAAAATTCAATGATATATACATTGTCTATTATCTCTCTCAAATATTTAAGTTTCGAAACGAGTTGTTTGCGGGAAGAATCTGATCTAAAGAAACATTTCATAGATTATAACGGGAAACGAATTCTTTTCGCTTTATTCCATTCTATCTCTCTCTTTCTCTCTCTCTCTCTCTCTCTCTCTCAATCTCTCTCTCTTAATCTCTCTCTCTTGTGGCGTGTAATATTTAATGGCGTTGAGCTTGTGCAGAATTTGACGACGTGAAACTTAATTACATTTCATTTGATTTTTAGCAATTTTCTCTAATTGTGCCTTATATAAGACACATGCCTGAGCGCATCTGTACAATCGTACCTAATTAGAAACAAATAAAGCGAAATGAGATTGAACTATAAAAATGATACTCGACTAGTAATCCAAAATGGATCCTGTTCGCGGACATACACCGGGCGCAGTGTGATGTTTAGCTGCTTTTCAGCAACACTGACATTACAATTATCATTGAAGTTGCTCGATGCTGTATATAAACAGTAAACAAGCATACAATTATGTATGTATTCTATTCGTGAGGTATTAATTTTGGTGGAATTTACCAATTGAAATTTCTATCAATCGTAATAACACTCCTGATATAGTTATTTCAAAAGGAAAATCAATAGACAAACATAATTGTCAACTGCCCTGCATATGCATAAATCTCTTCTATTATCGATGGGAAGTGGAATATCAATGGACAACTGCTTCAAAGCATGGATATTTTATACCTGGAGTATAAATTCACATTTGTTCCAATAATCAATAGTTCATGTTAGTAAATGTTTAAGTGATAATCAGAAACAATTAGGATCGTTAAACTAAGGTAGAGAACGCCTGAAGTAAATTTCACAGTGAAAATATGCAAGAAGAGCTTGATATTAATCATTGTCATCTTGTTATTTAAATTATTATCTAAGTCCCAAGGCTTTTGTTTCTTTGCTAGAAACCAGTTCCTTTTTGAAAGAGTACTAATAAATAAAAGGTAAACGCAAGCATAAATAAATATAGGTACAGGCGTGGTGATAGAAAGTTTTCTTCTCAACTGCATGGTTTCTTGGAGAAGGTTCTTCTTTTACAGTGCTGGGCCAACCAAATTCTAATGACTGGGTTTGATAAGTTCCAATACAAGGAATTCTCCGTCCTTGAGCCACTCTGAAACAACTGCCTATTATTAAAAAAAACAAACTAAATATCCTCATGTTTTGAGTTCTAATTCTCTGTTTGCCTCACACAAATTTTTTTATGTATGTGTGTGTATGTGTGTATGTATGTGTACCTGTGTGTGTATTATGTATGTATGTGTGTATGTATGTATGTATGTATGTATGTATGTACACAGTCATGTATTCATGTATGTGTGCGTATTATATATGTAGTTGTGTATTCATGTATGTGTGTGTATTATGTATGCATGTAATCATGTATTTATGTATATATGTGTATTTGCGTCTGTGTTGGCAATCGCCACTTGAAAACCGGTGTCGGTATGCTTACATCCCTTAACCTTAGTGATCTGGCGTAACAGACGGATACAATAAGTACCAAAATTAAAAGAAAAATACGAGTGGAAGTGCTATCCGTTCGACTAAAACCAGTCGACGTGTTCCGCACATGACTGAAACATGAGAAAGATATAAATGCATGTATGTGTGTTTGTGTGTGTGTGTGTGTGTGTCTCTAAGTTTGTATGTATGTGTGTGTATGCGCGTAAGAGCCATCAATGATGTGTATCAGCGAAGGATATAAACCTCATCGAGAATGAGTAAATGCCTTGTAATGTTTATTCTTCACTCAATTGCATTCATATTCTTACAACTATATCTATATATATATATATAAAGCGGAGTTTATGTGTGCCGGTGTGTGAGTGAGTATGTGTGTGTGTAAGTGAGTGAGTATGTGTGCGTGTGCGTATGTTTCTTTTGCATTGGATAACTTAGTTGCCCGTGTTGACGTATGGGGTATCAGAAGATTCAGTAATCTTTCGCTACCAAATAAATTCGAATATACATGTTTTATATAAAATAAATATCGTCTGTATCTCCTCTTCTGAGTAAACTGTATCAAGCCTTGATTGAGGTAAGAGTAATCTTCTGGTTGTAGTCAACTGATACCTTTCAACCTTCCAAATAAAT
>NC_142947.1:39631191-39633691 GCF_046866305.1 Octopus bimaculoides | reverse complement strand
GATTTTTTAAAATTCGCTTATTTTGTGGCTGCGGGTGATTTGGTCTACGTAAGTCTGTCATCCTCTAGGTCTCATTGCAAGTGCTCCAGTTATAATAGGTAACGTTGTTGTTCAAGGATTACACATTTTTTTTTTCTGATTTCAATCTCCGGGTCTTTAAAGTACTTCCTCAATTTTTTAAACGTTTACACATATATATACATATATATATATACACATATATATATATATATATATATATATATATATATATATATATATATATATATATATATATATATATATATATATATATATATATATACATATACATATATATATATATATATGTATATATATACATGTATATATATATACATACAAATACATACATATATATTTATGTGTATATATATATATATATATATATATATATACATACATGTGTGTACCCTGTTTCTTCGCTTAAAATCTCCTAAGACATGTAGCATTGATCTTAAAGGTTTCAAATAATATCGAAAACTTACAAACAGCGCTTATCTCAAACGTTTATACTGTGAAACAAGTGAGATATATGTTGCTCTTCGATTGGAAGTTAAACGTTTACAAGAAAATAACCTAGAATTATTGTACTTATCACGGCCATATTCAGTCTATGGAAAAGCAACCACACTATGCATCGTGCATTTGTTACAAAACCTGTGACGCGCAAGAGTCAAGAGTATAATTAATTATTTAAATTAACTATCAATTTCTTTCTTTTTTTTTGTTTTCGTCGTTGCTTTTGTTGTTTATGTTAGTGATGACGACGTTGATAATGATGATGGTGATGCTGCTGTAGTCGGTTATCTTGAATGTTATTCAATGCTTTCGTGTTCTTTCATTTTCTATGTTTGGGAATCGTCCAATGTTTATTCTTCCTTTATTATTGTGTTAATCGTTGCTAAATATATGCAGTGTCTTGTTTATTTGTCATATTTTATCTATTCTATTCGTATTAGTTCTATTACAAATAGTTTTCATGTTGAACTTATCTCAATATTTTAAAACCTCCTTAAGGCATTGAGTTGAATGCCGAATGTTTTCACAATATACGTATCGACAACGTTATCAATACTTTCTAGCCTATCTTGCTTTCCATTACCTTACTATCTTTCGGCTTTGGCTTCGTTGAGCAATTGTTGATTTATCAGCCGCAGCCTTCTGCAAGACATTGTGTTGGTTTCTTCATAAATAATCAATTATTTTGTTTCTCATGCTGATCTTTACTCCCACCCATTTATCTTTTCAGGGTTCGTGAACTCAAGTGCCAGTCTAGTACTAGAGTGAGTCTAAACAACTAACACCCTCCTTGAAGATAAAAATTCTGGCCTTCTAGTGAGAAAACATTATCCCTACTATATAATAAATTAATTACAATCTAGGTAATGGCTCAGAATCTATTGATGGTATTCATATGTTGTAAATACATAATCTCATTAGCTAATCGCGACGAAAGCGCCCATCCTGACAATATCAGTCTATATATTGCTGGCAGGGAGAGAAATCACTGCTATCTCAAACGGTTGGGCACCTATCCTTAGCAAGGTCAGAGATGGTCGAACTCAAATGAACTGCTGGTCTTGCCTATGGAAGTAGCAGGTATTTTTCTAACCGCTAGCGATATAAACAAGAGTGTATTTTGCGCCAACAGCCAATATGAGAGCTTCTCTCATTGTATCTACCGCAGGTTAGTTTGGTCTAATAGAACATCCACGTATGAATGGGGATAAATATTTATCGCCATCTTTTAATTAAAAGGTGTATGCCTCTGTGCTTAAAGCGCCGGGCTCACAAACATGAGATAGTGAATTCGATTCCCGGACTGGGCTGTACGTTGTGTTTTTGAGCAAGACACTTTATTTTACGCTGTTACAGTTCACTTAGCTGCAGAAATGAGTTGCAACGTCTCTGGTGCAAAGCTGTATCGGCCTTTGACTTTCCCTTCGATATCATCAGTGGCGTTGAGAGGGGAAGCTGATATGCATGGACCACTGATGATCATCCACAAACTACCCTGCTCGGACTTGTGTTACGGAGGGGAACTTTCTAGGTGCTATTCCATGGTTATTCATGATCGAAAGCAGTCCTTTGTTTTACTTTTATTTGTAATGTTTAGGATGATATTGTTTTATACTATGAAAGTAATACGATTACGAAATATTATTAACAAAAATATCAATGTTCGAATTTTATTTGTTCTGCATGTTTAGTACTATCAATTCATGCATCTATTATATTCTTCAAATTTTTGCCCTACTTGTTACCTTTGTTCTTCCATTCTTTGATTAATTGATATTCTTCTTGCAACCCCAAGCAATTTCTGACGTTTGTAATTCAAAATATGTTATCAAATATTACAATAAAACATAAAAAAAGTTCTCCATAACATGTGGCGTATAAATATTTGATAAATTAGATACAGTTGCGTGTCACATTGGATAAGCATTCTCTAAAACACTTTCACACACAGGCACACGCA
>NC_142947.1:39621991-39629491 GCF_046866305.1 Octopus bimaculoides | reverse complement strand
ACTGGAACCCTCGTCGTCGCAACCGACGGAGTGCCAAAACTATATATCATATGTGTGTGTGTGTGTGTGTGTGTGTGTGTGTGTGTGTGTGTGTGTGTGTGTGTGTGTACAAAATATACACTCTTCACATATTTGTATGTATATTTTATATATTTATGAACCCAATTAGAATTGTAAATGTATCTGTAATATAAGACACAGAAGTGTGATCTACATATTTTACAAGGTGTATGACTTAGATTTCGTAACTGCAATACGTAACACAGCTTTAAGTTTAACAGTACCCTACCTCGTTTGCATGGCGTTACCGAATCTAACTATGTTGCAACAACAAATATGCTAATAAAATAATAAGTTTAAAAGGAAAAATATGAAGTATAATTTCCCTCGAAAATCCGGTGACGAGATATCAATACCCGAATATGTCTGAAGCCAATCGAATCAAACAGAAAATATACATAGAGCAGGAAAGCGTTTGTTATATTTTCATCGTGGTTTTAAATTTCATCATTGCTTATCTTTCCACCTGAAAAAACAAAAGAAAACGAAGAATTAGCTTCACTAACAAGAGTGAGTGAATGAGAGTGAGAAAGAGAGAGAATACGCGCAAATGAATGATACACAAACTTCTCAAGCTGCATAGTTATTACCTCGAAATATTGTATATTTAATATATAAGCAAGGTACATTGAAGATAAATTCATGTATAAATTGTTCGATAAAGTATATGGCTACCTATTTGATGCAAGAGAACTTCTTACAATATCACCCGCGGAATTTATACAATATTTTTTTTTGCTTTAATACTATCAGGATTACTAAGTTTAGGAAATTCACGAATGCTATAGATGTTGTGGAACGTCTGAACAGAATATATTAAAAGAAAACATTTCACTCCATCTTTCAACCAAACACATTAAGAAATACATTAAGAAAAAAGAAATGTTTCTTTTGAAAGTGAAGTGTGAGTATTACAAAACGTAAAGATACATAAAATAACATATTAAATGTCTACTACACGAGCAATAGTTTATGCAAGATCAGACACACAAACTTCAGAAGCTGAAACTAAAATGTAATATAGTCTGAAAAAAATGAATAATATTCAGGTGTTAATAGGGAATATTTTCAGGAGATTATAATGAAACACATTCGTACAAAATGTATTTAAAGAACAATCAAAAAATTGTGAATTTGACTTGCAAATTACTTACGAATCAATAGAATTGCAGTGAAAATTTAAACTTCAGTTTTAGTTTAAACTATAACCAAGTGACTCAAAGACCAACCTGATTATTAGAACACAAATCAATATCATCCGAATACATGTTATTACATTTTAGAAATTAGGCATTAGTTTAATTATGGGATATGGAATCGATAAATAGGTTTGCTTCCCATGTGCATGGTTCTGGTGTGGCAACCCTGGGCGAGTAGCGTCTATTATAGGCCCTGGCTGATTAATCCTTCGGATTGGATTTCTTTGAAGAAGAAAACAGAAAAAAGTCAGTTGTGCAAATGCATTATATATGTATACGTCCCTATAAAATAGCGGTTCGACAATAAGGAAGCGATAGAATAAGAAGCAGTCTTGAAAAAGCACACATTACTCGATTTGTTCGACAGAAACCCCTTCCAGGTGGTGCACCAGCAAGGCTGCAGTGTAACAACAAAATATAAAATATGTAAAGATGAAATTACGAATTTCTCAATTAAAATATCACAAACTGCTGGAATGAACTAAACAACAAAACATAAAATCGAAATTGAACCAGAAGGAAATAAATTACAACGCTTACAAGAAAATGTATTAATATAACCGTTTCAGTGCAACTTAATTCAGTAATTATATCACTGGTACTATGGCCATGTAATTAGAATCTCGGAGGGAAGAAACGCGAGGGGAATGAATCAGGCCGGAAGACAATTAAGAGTCAAAGTTGGTCACGCTTATGAATCTAGCAGAAAAGTTTTAAGAGAATTGCTTCCGACAGGGCACTACTGTCACAATACTCCCAAGAATATTGGTTGGAAATGATGGAGGAGATAGTGGACGGATAAATGGATGTAATACATTTCAAAATTTACCATATATATTAACACATAATAAATATTTTAAAAACACTAACCGAAAATATGAGATCAAACACAGAGCAAATAAAATTACATGGAAAATATTTCCGACACATGACCTGGCATTAGCAATGTGATACGCATTTTTGATTTTATCTCATATTTTTGTTTTTCGATAGTCAGCTTCTTTTGAATTCAATACCACAAACAGTCGGTAGAAGTTTATTGAGTCTGTCGAAAATTTTAAATATTTATTTATTAACAATATGGATGTTTCTGAAACATTTAATTGGATAGTAGAATATGAAATTAATTTCACACCATTTTTATTTGGTTATATGTAACTATTTAGAAATTAATACATTAGCATAAGGAAAAGGAAGGGCAAAAAAACAGAAAGTTCAGAACTAAATTATTAGCAGTATTTTGTTACGTTAAAAAGCAATGAGGTGTGAGAATCGTTAGCAGTATTTCATGTTTCTATGTTCTGAGTTCGAATTCCGCTGAATTCAGCTTTGCCTTTCATCATTCCATGGTCGATGAAATAGGAAACATACATTAATCCCTCGGTATATCGTGGTTCACCTATCGCGGTTCACCTATCGCGCTTTATTATTCAAGCTTATTTCGAAGAAATGGATGCAGAATTGAAAGAAGATGCTAATGAAAATGATAATAGTGATGACAATAATAATAATAATAATAATAATAATAATAATAATAATAATAATAATAATAATAATAATGCCCGGATGCAGTACCAGGCAGTGGCTCTCATGGCTTCTGATCTCAATTGGTTGGAAGTGTTATCATGTAAATGTTTCGTCTTGGTATAAAAGATGGGCTACAGCAAATATTCTGCTAAATACCACAGATTTGCTTGTCAGTTGTTTGACCGTAACCAGTTGAGCATGTCCCTTGGTGGCTGACGATATGTGCATCTTCGATCATGAGCAGAAGTAGTGGGGGAGCATCATAGCCATGTGTTGAGATGAATTCTTTGGGGTTTGAATAATTCAACTTTGGAAACATGGGTGTTTTGCTCAACATCTTTAAACACACCTTCTTCAGGGACCTTTTGAGCGGAATGGGCTACTCGACCTGAAGAAAATTCTAACTGGCCCCACCAGCGAGGTCATGTGCTGTTTAACTTGATATAATATCACCATGTCGCGCACATATGGTTGTGATGCATGTACCTGGTGTACCCTTATCAGACGGGTAGTCATGATGGGTATAATGGGCTTCGTATATTTTACCCCAGTGTCACTTTGATAGCATGCACTGTTCTCTCACTCAATGATAATAATAATAATAACAATAATAATAATAATAATAATAATAATAATAATAATAATAATAATAATAATAATAATAATAATAATAATAATAATAATAATAATAATAACAATAATGATAATAATAATAATAATAATAATTCTATCAGTAACCTTGACAGCGGCTGGACTTATTCTTCACAAATCTAAGCAGTCAGCAGCTGAAGACACAAAAATATAATTACCACTCAGTTATCCAACAGAAATCTTCTTTCAGCATAATGTTTCAAAAGATTGAAAATCTGCGTTTTTTTTTTTTTGTCAGCATGTCATGTTTTGTCATAGTTCGAATAAGCCAACATCTATATTCTTTTATGACAAAACACTCATAAAGATATCTGTCAATCTAGCTTTACGATCGTTGTAATTAAATACAAAATTTGCGACTATTTGTGAGTATATCATTTCTCCAAGTTATTCAAACATTTAAATATTTCTCTTTCATAATCAAAAACCATTTGAAGTCCATCCAAAACTCAAAATGCGGATGCTCTCCAGAACTGATATAAAATGCAAAAGATAAACATTTGACATGTTTACTAACTACACGGCTACAAAAATTGTAAATCACAGCCGATAATCTAATAAATTTGAATGACGAGAAGGTGAAATATTTACAAACTACGAAACTGCGAAAGCTGTAAAGAGCAGCCGATATTATAACATAACCAAGAACGCTGTTAAAAATTGCAGTTAAGAGAATTTATAACACAGGAAAACTCCGTTTAGTATTGGAAAAATCCTCAGAGTATATATTTTTGTATCGGTGATTGAAACAGAAGCAAAGATTCAAAATCCGCCCTCATACCCCTAATAATCTGGAAAGGTTTTTGTATAAAAATGTCAAGATCTACTCTAACTACTAAGAACACATCTTATGAGGGGGGAAGTACCGACGTTTTGGTTATCGATTCTGATCGCATCCTTAAAAAACACGATCGGGATACTCCCTGGATCCATGAACAAGTCAGACACTGATTATATTAAAAATAATTACGGAAGGTCAGGAGTGTATTGTTAAAATCCAACAAACGGAAATCAATTCATTTCATCTTATCCTTCATATAGAAGAACAATCAAAAGTCACATGAAACAATGTCTCGAATGTAGGGAGAGTCAAGGGTAGTATTGATTAATGTCCATCTCTGGCACATGGTTGGTTACCAGGATGGAACTGGATCTAACTTCACTCTTCTTAACTCTTCCATGAGCCTGGACTCTCTCTGAGACGTTGAAAACTAAACTCAACCATGCTTTCATCTTTTGAGCCCCGGTGTCATTGTAATCGTTTTACACCTTTCCCAAAATTCCAGGTCCTGTGCTAAAATTTAAAACAGTTGCGTACGATGCATCTATAAACGTCATTGTACATCAAGCAGTAACCATTCAGAGGATATTATTAGGCATTCTACAGTTGCAGATATGTTCTTCCGGATTAAATTTCAATTACCATTAGTCACTTTATTGTTATGATTCGTATCGATGTTTATATTAGTATTTATATTGTCCAAGCTATTATTAGTTATCGACTTTCCTGTTATGGCTACTAAAACGTTCAGCATGTTAACGAGAATATATCTAGCATTACATTAAAGAATAGGCATATTAATACCAATCTTTTTTATTAATGTAATTAATAGATCTAATATTATTATCACTACCTGCATTATTGTCACCATCGGTATGGTCGAGATTATTAATAGCAGTACTATTGCGGCAAAGGGGCAAAATCGTTCGCGCGCCGTGTAAAATGATTGGCGACATTTCTCCCGTTTTTACGTGTAGTGTTCAACTTCCACCGGGATCACTTTTGCCATCTAGTCAGGGTTGATAAATTAAGTAGCCGATCAGTACTGGGGTGGACAGAATCGACTAACCACCTCCTCCCAATATTTCAAGTCTTGTGCTTATGCTAGATAGAATTTTTTATTAATAGTCCTATAATCATCATCGGCAACAACAGCGAACATAGTAATATAAACGACATCAGAAGTATTGTCACCAAATTTAAGCTGATGAAAATTCGTGCACAAAATTCATTACTATCTCTACTTTAAAAATTAAATTTCAGTTCTTGGGGATTACAGTATTTGTGACCCGTGCTTCAACTGACACACGTGCTATTCGCGGCGCTAGTATCACCAGAGCTGGCACGAGGTTCACTGTCATGCTCAGAAACAATACCAAAATCATAGCAGTTTTGTAGTTATTGACGTTCTTATTAATATCCTTATCGGCGCAGAACGTGTATTTTTCTGTTCGTAGCTTTATTATTTTTCTTGCAAAACAATCATTGCTATTATTATTACTATCATATCATTGGCTAAGGTGGGATGCTGGGAAAATCGTTAGCACGCCGGGCAGAATTTTTAGCGGTATTTCGTCCGTCTTTACATTCTGAGTTCAAATTCCGATGAGGCCGACTTTGTCTTTCATCCTTCCAGGGGGTCAATAAAATAAATAGCAGTTAAACACTGCGATCTATGTAATCGACTTACCCCCTCCCCCGAGCCTACTAGCCTTGTGCCAAAACTTGAAACCGTTATTATCACTAGTATATTGATATTATATATACATATATACATATAGATATGACACAAATTATAAAGTAGATTCACAATATGCCAGTGGTACAATATGTATTGCGCATACTGATATTATAGATACATAGAGATATTATACATACATTATCGAGTAAATTGTCAATATGCTTATGAATTGAAGAAAGTTTCTATTATAGTTTATTCTGTAATCAGTAAAATAATCAATGATACATTAAAAAAAAGACGATAATGAAAATTGGAAAAGTGTTGAGACTATCAAGGGAATCATGTTCATGAATCTTCACTTGAGTGAATTTGAAAATAGATGCTCTGCTGGGAATTAATGAATTACATTTACCAATATGAAAAGTTGAGCTTTGCTATATTATTGTTTTATTATATTCACTTATAGACTTCTTAAGTGCTTCTAGTGTCCCTTTCATAACAATTAAAAAGAAACTTAAATTTATTTCAATTAAAAGAGAGTAATGGATGTTTCACATTATTGTAGAATTTCTTTGTAGTCTCGAGTTCTTGTAGTGATGATGGTGGAGGATATCGATTCCTTACTTGTGTTTCTAAAATGCACCATAAATGCTCAATCATATTGAGATCTGAGGACAGTGGTGGCCAGATAAGATATTCAACTTCACTAGAATTTTCGTCGTGCTATTCAGTAACAACTTTAGCTGTGTTAATTGGTGCATTATCATCCAGAAAGATTCCGTTTCTCTCCAGAAACAGTTCCGCAACCATAGGATGAATTTTATCAGATAAAATGCTTCAACAGTCTTGACTATAAATTCTGCCATGAAGGGAAACCATTGGGCCAGCGGATTTCCAAGATATAGCAAGATCATCACAGATCCTTCTCCATGTTTAACAGCTGGAAGAAGACAGTCTGGGTCAAATGCTTCTGTTGGATGTCTCCACACGTATACTCGGCCAGTGGTCGGAAATAAGGTAACAGACGACTCGCCCGAGAAAATAACATTTTCCCACTGCGCTAGGGAAAATTATGTAGGTTTTTATTCCACTCTAAATACTTTGCAACGTTTGTTTTTGAAAGTAGTGGTTTTCTGATTGCAGCCCTCTCCTGAAATCCGGCTTTGTGCAGCTCCCGGCGAACAGTTTTCGTGGAAAGTGGGTTCTCGAAGTGGTCATTAAGTTTTGCAGTAATTTTGGTAGCTGTACTTTTGTGATCCTTTCTAACAATTCGCGTAAGATTCCGATGGTCCCTATCCAAAAGTTTTGCTTTTCTCCCGGAGTTTTGTTTCGACGCGGAGGTTTTTCTCGCATTCTCAAAGATTGTCAGTACTTTCGAGACAGTACTTCTTGATACACCAAGGATTTCAGCTGTTTTCGTTACGCTAGCATCTGCTATACGAGCACCAACAACTTGACATCTGTGAAAGTCCGATAAATCGGTAATTTTAATGAATTTTAATTACCTATCTCTGATGATATCTGAAAAGAAACAGCCATTTTAGCAAAACATATTAAGCAACACTGATAATAAATCAAAAACATAAAAATAAACAAGTTTT
>NC_142947.1:39606991-39616991 GCF_046866305.1 Octopus bimaculoides | reverse complement strand
AGAAAATAACTGTCCAATCGTACTCCATCTTGTTGACTCCAATTTTTTCATATACGCGTTCGCACACGACAGATACCCAAAGGCAAGCCTGAAAGTACATATAATACTACTACTGAATAGTACAGGGTAAATATGAAGGTGGACGAACTTTATACTCTACCCTACTACGTTGTTAACAGAATACACCGTAACTTTATATATATATATATATATATATATATATATATATATATATATATATATATATATATATATATATATATATATATATATATATATATATATATATATATATATATATATTCTCTCTCAGTCTGTGTGCGTGTTTTTCTGCTTATATGCACGATTTCATATTTGTCGTATCTGTTGAATATTATAAACCTATAAAAGTGTAGTAAAACAATGCATAACTGTCGGTGGGCTGTAATTCGAGTGAAAACTAAATGTTTAGTCTTAATATATTTTGAATTTAATTTTCATAAATGCATTTTTTATTTGGTTATGTTTTGTCTGAAAATATCCTCTGTTTGATGAATTACCGCTCTGCAATAAATGCGACGATAGACGCTTAGATAAGAATATTCTGGCGCCAGTAAATATTTAAACGGATACAGCTTCACGAAAAGAAGACATAACTACTTATTTAATGTCAAAGCTAATCTTGCGCCGTATTTTGAATTTATTTATTTCAGTGAAATATTACTTCCCCAACATATTTCTGTCCCTCTATCTGTCCCTCTATCTGTTACTCTCTCTCTCTCTCTCTCTCTCTCTCTCTCTCTCTCTCTCTCTCTCTCTCTCTCTCTCTCTCTCTCTCTCTCTCTCCCTTAAGATATATATACATATATATATGTATTGTAGGCGTGCAGTAAGTAGCTTGCTTACGAACCACAGGGTTCCGTGTTTCAGTCCCAGTGCGTGGCACCTTGAGCAAGTGTCTTCTTCTATAGCTTCGTACCGACCGAACCCTTGTGAGTGGATTTGGTAGACGGAAAATCAAAGACGACCGCCGTATATATGTATATGTATGTATGTATGTATGTATGTATGTATGTATGTATGTAGAGTATGTTCGAATGGACAGCTATGTTGAAGTGGCTACGTACAATACTTGTCATTACAACTGCTACACTGAGAAATTTTAGAACTAGCATCTCTCTTTGGTATTACAAGGAATTTTGTTGGTCTGTCGGTTAACTGCGCCCCCCCCCCCGCCATAATAATGAAGGGTGTTGCTGTCTGGTGAGTTAGGTGGCCAGATGTTAGGGGTTGTGTGGTCACAGAAATTCTGACAGCTATGACTGGGTTCTGCTGCATGTGTGGCATTGTGCAGATTCCTGTTGCCAGATATAGGACCTTCCAGCAGCCACCCTTTTGATCCAGGGCATCACTATCTCTTCCAGGAACTTGATGTAGGCCTCCATGTTGACTTTGATGCCGTGTGGGAAGATGAAGGGAGGCATAAGTTCGCTGTCACTATCGATCACTCCAAACACCATGAAGTTGACTGGACGTTTGAATTTTATCACTCTCAGTATACGTCCCTAGATTGCACTGTCCTCAGACTGACACCCAAACACTCTGAGATTGTGTCATGGTGCCGGTTAGTCTCGCGGACGCTGCCCAACGGGCCATACTATACTGTGTAGTCGACAAAATCAAAAACAAACAAGGCACATGCGCGAGACTGAAATGTAAAATGGAGACGTTGCACAATGTATATATATATATATATATATAACCAGTTTGATCGAGTCTCCTTGGCACTTTGAGTTTCAAGTGTGTGGCCAGCTAACTCCACAGACTGCAACACCCTTAATTATTACGTGTGGGGCGCAGTTGAGCAAGAGATTAATAAAACTTTTTGTAACAACAAAGATGGACTGAAGTCAAGGATTATGGCAACAATGACTGTCGAAATGAGTTGCTGGAGATTCATGATATTTTAATATAATTTTGCTAAACATATCCGTCAAAATGGTTTGTCAGTTTTATTTTCATTTTTGCGTATCTATGTGTGTATGTATGTATCTATGTGTGTGTATGCATGTATATATATATATATATATATATATATATATATATATATATATATATATATATATATATATATATATATATATACATATACATATATATACTATAGGACAATCAGTAATTTTTTATAATAGAACTCTGAGTTTCAAATGCCGGAGTTAAAACCGTCGAGGCATTTTCATCGGCTATTTGGACGATATACGCTATGAAAAAAACAACCTTTGAATAAAAGGGAAGTTACTTTAATGGGCAAGAAACATGTAATAGATATGAAATACGAAAAATTAAAAATAAATAAATTAGATTGTTCAATAGAGACAAGCGAATACTCTTGCAAAGACAACGCCCGTCCAAACATTGCACAAAGAACACTACTCAACTTACAGGAAATGAATTTGGAAGTACTCTGTCAGCCACCATATTCACGAGACCTTGCAGCAAGTGACTACCACGTTTTTCAGGCATTATACAAAATTTTGCAAAGAAAACATTAAAATTTGAAGAAGATACTAAGACACCCTTTCGTAATTTCATTACCTTTTGCTCTAGAATTCTTCGCTACTGATAAAATGGCAAAATTGTGTTGATAATTTAGGCGCATACTTTGATTAACTGCATTGCTCTTTGTTCAGATAAAATGAAATAAACTTTCAGTTCAAAATCGGATATTTCATTCTTAATGACCTGATATATTGGGTCCTTCCATAAATAATGCGTTTTTTTTCATATTTCTTTTACTTTTCAAAATTAAGATACGCAAAGTTCTTTTTTGCATCTACAATATACTCTCCTTCATTTTCTACAATACACTTCTATCTATATACCAAACTTGCAAGGCCACATCTTCTAAAATTCACTTGTCCGTGACGAAAAATATTCCTTGACTACTGTTCTGAGATCGTCTACAAAATTCATATTTTCTCCATCCAAATGACTTTGAAGACTGCCGAATAACTGATAATCAGATAGGGAAATGTCCGCCGAATACGTTGGGTGCGGCTTCGTTTCCCATTCAAACTGCTCCAGCCTTTCGAATGTCATCCTCGCTGTATGTGGCCGACCATTATCCTGATGGAAGAATACTTTTCGTCTTGAACCAACGGTGGTTCATTAAGAGCCCTACGGTAATATTGTGCGATACCAGTCGTCCAAACGAACATGATTTACTCAACGCACTAATTGACATATACTCATTCATCAAAAAAGTTACATATATACATATGTAAGTAGGTATATATATATATAGATATATATTTATATACATATATATATATATATATATATATATATATATATATATATATATATAGATAGATAGATAGATAGATATTTATATACATATATATATATATATATATATATATATATATATATATATATATATATATATATATATATATATATATATATACATGTATATGTATATATGTATGCATGCTTATATGTACAGATGTCTGTACTTGTATGTATGTACACATGTATGCAAAAACATCAATACTCCCTCTATTGAGGAAAGCATAACAAAAAATTCATTTGGGAGTCGATGGGCGGGTGCAACTGATCTGATAATGGTATGATTAGTGACATTTATCTCTAGCAGATAAACAACAGTTAGATCGCCTTTAGAAATGAAAATATGTCATAAACATATATATCAACATTTATTTATTCCTAAATTTATCAGCAACGCTCCCTTGTGCTGTTTTGTTTTACTATTTCTACTTAATAATAACGCCTCAGTCAAAAGGGGAAAAAAATTCAAGGAGTGAAAATAGGCGGTATAAAGGAATGTGAGATGATCAATCAGTTAAGAAAGTAATATTAGCTATAGTGTAAAAAAGGCTAACTATTTTGAATAGAAAATATATATAGTATATGACAATAAACCCATAAACCTACATTAGCACGTGAGGTTTCGTCTTGAACTAACGATGGTTCATTAAAGAGCCCTAAGGTAATGTTGTATATAAATATTAACTAAAGTTGTGTATGAATATTAACCAAAAGCTTTACATATTAGGATAAAATTTTAAAATTGGTAAATACATGCCGCACCTGGTATATATATATATATATATATATATATATATATATATATATATATATATATATATATATACATATATATATATAAAACATGTGACAATTATTCGGTTTCCATGATAAAACTCCGAGTTTCGGATGTTAGGGCGGAAAGCCGAACAGGCATCTCTTCAGTTATCGAGGCGGTCTCGTAACTGAAGAGATGAAGAGATGCCGGTGCGGTTTTCCACCCCGACATCCGAAACTCGGAGTTTTATCATGGCAATTGAATAATTGTCACATATTATATATACAGATAAATTCCTCTATTTAGATAATATCGAGGTCTCTTTCATTCTTTTCTTGTCTTAACAATACTATCAATATATATATATATATATATATATATATATATATATATATATGTTTTAACGTTTCGAGAATACGCTCTTGTTCGGAAACAGAGGAAACAGTTTGTTTGTTAGTGAGCAACTTTTGAAACCAATATTGCTTTTATACACATAAGGCGGTGAGAATCGTTAGCACGCCGGGCAAAAGACCGATATTTCGTTCGTCTTTACGTTCTGAGTTCTGAGTTCAAATGACACCGTGGGCGACTTTGCCTCTCATCCTTTCGCGGTCGATAAAGATAAGTACCATTTGAGCACTGGGCTCGATGTTATCAACTTATCCCCTATACCGAAATTACGAGCCTTGTGCCTGAATTTGAAACCGCATTATACGATGCCTCTAAAATTGCAGTTGCTAGGTTATCGAAATCAATGTATGTAGGTAAAATGAGGCCCGAAAGGCATAACCGTTTATATCCCTGAACATATCCATAAATGATGCAATGTCAATTTAACACGAGAATCATATTTCCATGCCAGGTTAAACTCGATGAGCATTATACCTGACGTGTTATGCAAGGTTATCGTGATATTTTACAGAACGCAGAAACGGATGGCATTGTTTACAGCATGTTAATTACATATAAAAAAAATAGATACCTGAGAAGGGAACAAGAACAGAATACAGAAAGAAAGTAAAGAAAACCAGCGGATGTGGTTAACATTTAAGTGAGGGTCACGAAAGTGTGAACAATAAAGGCAGAGTAATTCTGCATAGCGGTTACAGTAGTAAAACGCGATAATTTAATATAAATAAATAAATGATACTGAAAGATGGATACACGCATGTAACTGTAGTATAATTGACACGTGACAACATATATATATATATATATATATATATATACAGAGAGAGAAGGAGAGAGAAAGAGAGTGATATAATAATACAGATAAACAAGATATGGCTTGAAATAAATATATAGACAATGCATTCAGTAGATAAACACATACGTACAAGCATATAGATATCTACATATACTGACAAATAAAGTTACTTTTACATAGAGCATAAAAAAGTATTGTAAACTAAGAGGAGAGTGCCTAATATTTTTTTAACTTGACAACTGTTTCTGAGAGCTTGCAGTTAGGCGAGAGTCCTAATGTTCATTATTATAAGATTCAACGTTCAAAAAGCCACGGATATGCAGAGAGTATATTGTCGCCTCTTACTGTTGTAACCGCTATGCAAAATTACTGTAATCTATTGCAGCGTGACCCTCAGTTAAATATTAACCACCTCCATAACTCTGGCTCTCTTGGTCAAGAGGGAAATTGGCAAATAGCTGTTCATATAGTAGTGCGGTTTAAAGATTGAGAAGAAGAAGAAGAAGAAGAAGAAGAAGAAGAAGAAGAAGAAGAAGAAGAAGAAGAAGAAGAAGAAGAAGAAGAAGAAGAAGAAGAAGAAGAAGAGGTTAGTAGTGTACGGCGAAGCCTTGTAGACTATGGACTACGACAAGGTATAGAGAATATTTCGAGACTTGACGTTGTGTAAATATAGGAAATAGAGAGTGTACAAGCTCGATTTCAGAATGAATTCATGTGAGCCCGGTGGTGGCACATGAAACCAGCAGTGCCGCCAATGGTGAGAATGTGATGTTATCATGTGGCATTTATATTCTATATTATAGCGTAAACTGAAGCTATCCAACGAACAGAATTGGGAGAACTGACAAGTACAGATTCCCTACAAGTGATGGGTTTAAAATTGATCGCTTTTCCGGTCCGGTTCATATGGTATGTTACCTCCAAAGAAGGTGCGGGGTATATCGTTACCAATGTTGGGTAGGGAGAAGATGTCAACACTGTTATATGTGGTCAGATTGCAGGTAATAATGGTAATAGTTCATATCACTGAATACGGTAGGGTCCTCATGGGCTGGCTGAATTATTACTATGAGGTGAGTTAGGGTGGGGTTGAGGAGGACAGATAACAGGGTCTGTCGTAAGATGATATTTTTTGCCTTTATAAGAGGAAGCAAATATGGCTCCTAAGTTTGGTGAAATGAAATAGCATATATTAAACGAAGATTTATTAAAGATTGAGTAATATCTATGCTCTGGTAGGAAACTGGAGTTTACGATTTTAAAGCAAATGATTTAACCTGAAGAGATAACTGGTATTAATATTGTATATATATTTTTTACCTCATGCCTTTTGCTTATTTCAGTCATTTGACTGCGGCCATGCTGGAACACCGCCTTGAAGGGTTTCAATCGAAAAAATTGACCCCAGGACATAAGTTTTTAAAGCATATAATTATTCTGTCGGGTATCTTTTGCCGAACCGTTATGTTACGAGGATGTAAACGCACCAACACCGATGAGAGACACGCACAAATAAGCACACACACACACACACACACACACATACACACACACACACACTCACACACACACGAGATCAATGTTTCTGTTTTGTATCTTGTCGCCGCCTTGCACATTATTAATATTACTACCATCATCGTCATAAGTAACATCATCATCATCATCATCATCATCATCATCATCATCATCATCATCATTATTATTATTATTATTATTATTATTGTTGTTGTTATTATTATTAAAACATTTTAATATTGTAATAATATTCTGTTTGTTCTCTTTACATAGCTGGAACACCAACATATTAACTCAGAAACAACATTTTGTATAATTTCTTCCTAAATATACGTCCGTTTATATTAATTTTAGATTAACAGAAGTTAATTGATGCTTACATTATAATAATGTTTTAATAGCCGTCTGCTACCGTAACACTGCTTTAAATATAGATTAAGGTTTCACATCAACAAATGCTTATACTACATAACGAAATCACTCTTTGATATCTCAAACAAATTTTTGAAATATATGAAAATGAGTAATATTAATAAAACCGGTGTCAAACGAACTTAGCAGAGTAAAATCGAAGAGCAAAATTGCATTAATGCTATGCAAACTGAAAAACATAAAACGGTGGGATCATTGAACTTCTTTTTTAAGATGAAATTTTCTTCACGTTGGCTGACGTAATCTTTGTCGCTGCAATGTCTCGGGTCAGAATAATTAGAAAATATAATTAGTGTGTATTTATTTTTAAAATTAATAAGTCTTAACTGTACATTTTTGATATTTTATTTCTTGCCATTTTACATCAACCATTACATCAATCATTCAAGTGCTTTGTAAAAAAAATAATTATATGTGTTTCGTAATTACTTTAAATTTGTTCAAGTAGAGGGAAATAAAAGGGTAGACACCCGTCAGCACAAATATTAAAAAAATTACTTGTAAAAGGAATGAATATTCATTTCGATCTTCTATAAAGTAATTTAATTAAAATTATTATTGTTATTATTATTATTATTGTTATTATTATTAGTATTAAGGCTGCGAGCTGGCAGACTGTTGAGCACGCCGGTCAAAATGCTTAGCGGCATTTGGTTCGTCTTTACGTTCTGAGTTTTATATTCTGCCGAGGTCGATTTTGATTTCAGCCTTTCAATGTCGACAAAATAAGTACTTTTTGATCTTTGGGACCGATTTATTACCAGGAATCTAGCTCATTGAAAGAATCAGAGAGATTCAGAAAAAATATCTGAGATCTTAGGGGGGATTAAAGGATATGTTTATATATAACGATGACCACTTTTGAGAACCATTAGATCTTAGTAGACACAACATGTGATCTTCTTCTAGCACATTAAATATCCACTTTAGTGGTCATAGTTATATATAAACATATATATATATATATATACACACACAAACCAAGACTCTGGTCGTCTGGAGATTATAATAGAATACATTTGTTATAGGTGGCATGCAGTGGGCTGACAGCGGAACCATCTGTTTGAGAACTAAGTTTCTTACTACATGGCTACGTCTATGCTTACATCTATCTATCTATTTATATGAATAATTACTGCTATCGAGCTTGTGTTAGCTATGAAATATATGTAGCCTGGATTTCATGTATTCCATTCTCTTACTTTGGAATATATATATGTTCGTATGTATGTATATATATATATATATATATATATATATATATATATATATATATATATATATATATATATATATGCGTGTGTGCGGGCGTATGTGCATTAGGATTTTATCTACTCCATTCCATAAATTTGGAAATAAATAAATATATATATATACATATGTGCGTGCGTGTGTGTGTGTGTGTGTGTGTGTGTGTGTGTGTGTGTGTGTGTGTGTGTATCCGTATGTATATACGTGTGTGCGCGGGCGTATTTACATTTATGCAGGTGTAGGAGAGTGTGAGTGCGTAGGCGCTCGTGTATTTCCTACGGAAAATATCACTGACCATCAAAAGCTGCCCCACTGTGCACGTCGATGATAATTATAATATTTTAGCTCAGCAGGTTGGCACAACTGGCTGCCTACGCTAAGAAAAGTCCAATTATGCTTTCACGTTACCTGCTCCACCTGGTTCCGTAAATGAGAAACAAATGGAAGTAAGTGAATTGATTCTAATGCTTGTAACAAACCGAAGATTAGAATGATGACATTCAGTGAGTTGAAATGATTCCCAGAATGGTCAAGAATTGCAAAATGGCAAATAAGTTCATGAAAATATAAGCATGTAGTTTTGTTTCCATTTGTTAAATGTGTTGCATACTGCGTAGAATACATCTCTCCTTGTATATATATATATATATATATATATATATATATATATATATATATATATGTGTGTGTGTGTGTGTGTGTGTGTGTGTGTGTGTGTGTGTGTGTGTGTGTGTGTGTGTGTGTGTGTGTGTGTATGTGTGTGTTCGCTTATCTGTTTCAGTCATTAAACTGCGGCCATGGTGGTGCACCACCTTGGAGAATATTAACCGAATGAATTGCTCTCAGTACTTACTTATTTGTAAAGCCTGGTACTTATTCTATGAATCTTTATTGCCGAACCGCAAAGTTGCGGAAACGTAAACACATCAACAGCAGTTGTCAAGCGGTGGTTGGGGAAAACTCATATGCAAAGGCTGATTTGATCGGCATATATATATATATATATATATATATATCCTTTATGAGATGGCTGATCAATTCTCTATCGTGATGATTGTCTACTCTACCTTCAAAATATTTCTAACCAAAAATTACAAAGGGTTGAAAATGGGTTAGTTAATTTTTTCTGAAACATGGGCTTAAACATTATTTTCAATGATGATATAACTAAATCTAACTTTTGGGATATTACCCTCAAATCATATAATGACTCCTATTACCCATGCCATAAACCCTCAACTAATTTAAAATATATTATCTCTTTGGATAATCATTCAAATGTTATTACAAGGAATTTAGTTAGAAATATTTCACTTACACTTTCTAGATTATCTGCTAATGTTAATATCTTCCACGATAAAGCCGGATTTTATAACTCTACCTTACTTAAAGCAAGCTATAAAGAAAAAAATACCTATATTAATCCTATTGACATTAATTCTGCCTCTATTAATCAGGACAGGTAAACGTCATAACAGTAATAACAATATAAATTTTAGTTCGAATAA
>NC_142947.1:39576991-39601991 GCF_046866305.1 Octopus bimaculoides | reverse complement strand
CAGTATATCCATTTTGACTACCTGTCTGACACAAAGTGCATGCATCACAAATATGCGTGCGACATGGTGATCTCATATCAAGATTAACAGCACATGACCTTTTAGTTACAATTTTCTTCAAATCTAGTAGCACATCCCACCCAAAAGGTTCCTGAATAAGGGTTGTTGAACGAAACACTCATGTTTCCAGAGCTGAATTATCCAAACCCCAAAGAATTCATCTCAACAAAAGACTATGATGCTCCCCCACTACTTCTGCTCGTAAGTAGAGAAGCACAAATCGCCAACCACCAAAGGACATGCTCAAATGGTTAAGCTCAAACAACTGACAAGTAAATTTGTGGTATTGAGCAGAATATTTGCTGTAGCCAACCTTTTATACCAACTCAAAACAATGCACATAATAACACTTCCAATCAGTTAAGATGAGAAGCTACGAGAGCCACTGCCTGGTACTGCACCAGGGCATTTATTATTATGATTATTATAATTATTATTATATAGGTGTAAGTATATAAAAACGATAAACGTCACCCTTTCAAAACCTAGCCAGGCTCATGGGCCCGGTTTCCCGGTTTCTATGGCGTATGTGTTCTTCGCCACCTGAACGGGACGCCAGTCCATCGCAGCGTTACTCAAGAAACAGGAAGAAAGAGTGAGAGAAAGAGTACAACAGGGTTCGCCACCACCCCCTGCCGGAGCCTCGTGGCGCTTAGGTGTTTTCATTCAATAAATACTCACAACGCCACTGGGCCATTGTGCCTCCACTTCAAATGTAAGTATATATATATATATATATATATATATATATATGTGTGTGTGTGTGTGTGTGTGTGTGTACGGATCTGCTGTATATCTCAATCGGTGTAGCTCTCTATATATAAATTTATGATATTCGAATATACATTTATAATTATCTTATTTTCTCCCAAATATGAGCTGGATATAGATGTTTATTGTATTTTTTTTTTTTTTTTGTAAAATAATTGCTACCCGTCAAGTAGTCATCCATTTCACATATGTACCTATTACAATAGTTTTTCATTTCCCATTGAGGTTGTTCGCTGAATGAGAAGCAAGTGAAGAATTGCAAATATTTTTATTTTACAAATCTCTTAAATTTTTACTGTTTGTACATTTAAATTAAATTTATTTCTGTATCCGCACTTGAATGTGTTCCGTTCTCTTTTACAGTGTCTCTATTTACTCTGAGAGAATGCAGGTTATAATTTGAATACAAAATAAAGAATTGACAACCTGGTACCCTATACTAACGACGCAAAAGGTGTATAAACAGATTATGAAATAAATTACATTTAATTGTATAAACATAAAATTTTGTGTCACTTGAAATAAAGTAAATTTTTTTTTTTCCTTTCTTTTCCTGCTTTTCTCTTTTACCTGTAGAAAACTGATTGTTTAATTAATAAACTGTTTTTATTAAAATTGAATATAAAAAAAAAAGACTTGAATGCTACCATAGAGGCAACATATTGTAAATATGTAGCTTTCGCTTTAACGGACAACAGATAAAAACGTGCCATGATAACACTATACCGTCTGCATGTGAGTCGGCTTTTCATGCAAACGTTCAAAATGTCTGATAACGAGATTAAACGTGCCTTTCATCCGAAGCAAAAAAAAAAGAAAAAATGCTCATACCAAAGTGATGTTAAATTTCAACAGAATGTTTTGTCACCAGGAGATAAAGAAATATGAAGTATTTAAATTCTATTGTTGTCCACATTTCGCTAAAATCGTATGACTAACTCTACGTCCTCTGTTACTGCTAGAGACAAAACTCTTGAACGGAAAAGTAGTTTCTCGTTTTTATATAAATGTGACGGTGCTTCCATACTATTTGTTGCCAGAGAATTTATATTAGTACTTGTTACGAATCGTTCTATCGTGAGCGATGCACATATATTTCGTGATTTTGTTCCCTTGCCATGAGATTAGAATTTATTGTTATAACCTTATGGCGACAGATGTTGCTTGCCTGACAGCAACATTTTACAGATTTTAGCAATAAATTTTAATAAAGTATAAATCAACGCATCATTATGATTACATCAGTGAAGAGTGAGAGAGTGACTAAACGATTCAGTGGTAAGCGAGTGGATGGTGTAGAGGTGGACGGGCCAAAGAATTAAATGAAGAATGCGAAGCGTGATCGAATGACTCTAGTAAGTGAAATACAATTCAAGAAAACTTTCCTTGTAAAGATTAATAACAAACTTATTAATCAGTTAGACTCACGCTGTTCTAATAAAATAACTGTAATATACGCTAACAGCTTCACACAACTTACCGAATGATAGTTGAGTTTTCTTGGTTATAAAAACCAAGGATACACAGTAAATCAATCGGATAGTGAGAAATTGTAAACTCTTTATTACGGAATGGCCATATACTAAATAATATATTGCCAATTTCTCTAAACTTCTCAGTTTGTATTAAGAAAACGTAGGTCTCATGTTGGTTTATCGGACTGCATTTTTTTATTATATTGGTGATCCCAAGATTAGTTCTAATGTATATGACCTACGATCTCGGTCTTCTAGTCTTGATTGCTATTTCTATTGTAAAACCATAAAATTGGAGATATCAGGCTGCTAGTTTTAGTGGGACAGGGCTGTATGTTAAGTTATGGCATTTCATGTGAAGAGGTTTATCTCTTTTCTGTCTAATCTTATACGTTTTACTTATTTCAGTCATTGGACTGTGGCCATGGTGGAGCACCGGTTTAAGGATTCTAATAGAAGAAATCGCCCATCGTACCATGATAGTTATTTTCTAAAGTCTCTCATTTATTCTATCCGTTTTTATTACGTGACCGCAAAGAAAACAACACCGGTGGGCAAGCGATGGATTGGGAACAAGTACAGAAAAAATCACATAAACACGCACACATACACACACATTGCAGCTGTTCTTTAGTTTGTCTAATTCACACATTTATTGCACCTGTTCTTTAGTCTGTCTAAGCTCTGTAAAAAAAAAAAAAACTGGGAAGTTTGGGCCTCCAACCAGGCCTTTAGCGACACCCCTAAAATCAGGGAAGTTTCAGTACCCCCTCATACAACCCAACTGCAATTTTTTCATATCTGCAACACCGGTGAGAGAGCAACACCTTGCTCCTATTCGTACCGTCAGTGACAGGTGAGAAGACGCAATATAGTAGGCTGTGCTACAGACTTCCAAGAGACGCGCAGATTTCATTCAACCAAATTATTTTTACAAGGCTCTCTACTGAATCATGATAGAGAATATGTCTCGACGTACCACACAGGAAGGTGTATGGAACCTGAAAACACTTAACTGTGAAAAAAGCTTCTGCACCACGGCGCTACGATTGTAATTGTGATAGGCAATATTTTTAGAATGCTTTTAATTTTCATTTACGACATTAGTAACAGTAGATTTTTTTCTGTTTTATTATGAGTAGTTTAGTAACATTAAATTGTTGTTGTTGTTGTTGTTGTAGTAGTAGTAGTAGTAGTAGTAGTAGTAGTAGTAGTTGTTGTTGTTGTTGTTGTTGTTGTTGTTGTCGGCGTCGTCGTCGTCGTCTTGTAGTATCTGACTTGAACGCAATGCCACACATTAATTTGTGTTGAATAAAGCAGTAATTATCCAACCTTGAATTAAAGATAAAAAATCCACTTCAATGAGACTCCATCTGTTCGACGTAAAGTTAGTCGAGCAAAAGACGCAAGCTGAACTATCTGTCGCACTTCCGAGGCAAGGAAACCACGAACAGTAGTAGCTGCAGTTACCCGTGTGGGTCTTTATTGTTTGTGCATTCGTGACCTACTCGTAGCCTTATCAGCTAGGTGCCGTCTCTGTGTCCAGGGCTCGGCTTCTTAATACTCTTGAGTCCTTATGCTTTGTACTGCATTCATATTATCCAGGCTCTTGCAACTAGTCCGTAATTTCATGTGGTCAGTCCCAAAACCTTTTTGGCTGCATCTTGCTCTCTTCCTATTCACACTTGCCGTTAAGACGGTCTTATGCACAAGATTAGCCAGGCTCTTGCGCCTAGTTCATTCGTTCATGTGGCCACTCCAAAAACATCATCAGCTATCAACCATCAGCTAGGTGCTCTCTGTGTCCAGGGCTTCTCAAAACTCACTTCTTCCGTCTGCGTTGTACTGCATGCATGCAATTAACCAAACTCTTGTACCCAGTCTATACTTTGATGTGGTCAGTCTAAAAATGTCTTTGTCAGCATCTGGCTCTTTTCCCCTCCACGCGTCCAATCAGGATTGACTTAGATGGTGACTCATAGTACATTGAATGTCCAAGTAATTATTAATAAAAGCTGCAGAATATCTGATAAGTGTGGAATTCATTTCAGTCAAATTTTATTCAGTTATGAATGGTTCAATAAAAACAATAAGTAACAAGTAACAAATAAGAAGGTTTGTTAGTCTGTTCTGTGGCCCCAGTGGACAAAACGGAAAAGGCGTTGCCCCACAGCAAGCAGAGAGAGAATCGCTGGAACAGCTACTCTGAATCACGGGGCTTACATTTGAGGATGGCTAGATCCACCCAGGCAGTGGTTAGCAGAAGTGTGATCAAGGGGCCGAGAACACTGGTAGTCTCCACTGGTACAGGCTCAACTACAGATCTACCAGAGAGTGGCCTGAATTTTGACGTTTTGCTCACGAGCAACGAAGCTTGGGTTGGCAGCTGATCACACCAGGTTGCCACCGGAGATGGTATCACAGCTTGTGGGATCCCAAATCAGGTGCCTGCCACCGTGGTACAGGAAAATAGTCATACTGTCTGGCCATTATCTTCCCCTCGGTCTAGCGCCACTGGCTCAAGCTGGGAAGGGAAGTATTGTATTTTTGATCTCATTGTGAGCAGCATGGTGTAGAATGCGGCAGGACTATAATAGCATGATAATGGGTGGAGGCCTAAAGAATCCATAGCGAATCAGCAGCAGGATTTGTGAGACCAAACCTCAGGGAAGTAGCGATGCGCAGACAGTTGCTGTCAAGCTGAGTGATGGAACTGGTTGAGCTAAGCACAGCAGGAAGATGGGAAGCCGAGAGGAAACAAGGTACCTGTCCTGGTCAAGTTGTTGCAGCAAGCCATCCGAAACCATGCTGCACTGAATGGCGTACCATTTGCTTTGGTGGTCTCTGTGTCAACAAATGAGCGAGGGCGATAGACGCCTGCAAGGTAGAGACTGGGTTGGATCCATGTTGCATAGATGACTGCGCGCTCACTCATAACTGTAGGTTCAACTACGTGATAAAATGTCTTCGCATTTATAGTCGAGAATACTGAACTTGCTTTTGGGTTCAAATCTCGCCTCTGTCGACTTCACTTTTATTCATTTAGTATCAACATAATAACCATCCATCAAATACTGGTGTCGAGTCAGTAATTATATTTGTACATGTGTGACTGTTCGACATTTTAATAAACTATTGATAAAAGAGACAAATACGTTATCTTGATAAAAAATAAATGTAAACAGAAAATGAAATGCTTGTGAAAACATTTAAATACCACATATCTTTAAAATATTTCCAGAAGCTTCAATTAGAGGAATGCAGAGGGCGCAGGGGTGATAGGAAAGATATGCAGGTGTCTTCAAAGGTAAGTGTTATGTGTTGGTATTAGGGAAGGCGCTCGTGAGCAGATAATTCGTTATATATGAACAAATTTGTCAAGATTAATGATTAATGCTAGTAATATGCTGTATTTATAATTCGATACTCCAATAATGAAGGGACAAAACAACAAACTGGCAAAGCAATCACTAAAACAAAAAGCGCAGTCAGCACCAGTTACAGTTAAAAGAGCAACAACAACAAAGCTGATATGTCGTTTATATCTGTGACCAGAAGATTAGTGAGCAGCTGTTTTATGACAGTTAGGATAAATTGGCGCCTGCTTCGTGATCAAAATTTCTCATCATATACATCCACATACATCAACGCTCGTGCGTATGCATACACAAGCACACTTGTACAAGTGCTTACACATAGTCCTACACAACCACAGACACACGCACTCACACGCACACTCATATTCGTATTAAGAGAGTCATGCTGTATCCATGGAAGTTGATGCATATCTGTCGATGTTTGCATTAATTTCTTTTTCCTTTCTTATATTGTGTCTTCGGATTTATAATAATCCGAAATGTCAGTCACTGAAGAACTAACAGACCTAGATAGGAATGAAAGTGTTGAACAAATAGCAACACAAGAATGTTGCTTACTTTTCTTTATCCGTGTAAACGTGCTTAAACACAGTTTTTGCCTCGGTATCCAGTGCATTTTATTGCTGTGAATAAAAGTAAACGTGTAGAGGGCTGCGGAAAGAGGACTCGATAGAGTGCCGAACAAAACCTGTCAAAGACAACATTCAAAAGCTGAAGAATATTCGAAAAATAATGTTATAATGATGATGATGAGAGTGATTTCAAAGTTTAGTGCAAGACTAGCAAATAAAAGCGGAAAGAAGATAGTTGATTGCATGGAGAAAGGTACATGACGTGCTCTTCACCTTAGAGACCAAAAAAGGACGAAAGGCATACGGATTCAGATCGTAAAAGTCGGAAAAATACACTACCAATTGTGCCAGCTCGCTGCCTTTATAGTAATAATAATAATAATAATAATAATAATAATAATAATAATAATAATAATAATAATAATAATAATAATAATAATAGATAGATAGATAGATAGATAGATAGATAGATAGATAGATAGATAGACAGAGAGAGGGTTAGATAGATAGATAGACAGAGAGAGAGATAACGTTCATCAAAACGGTTCTGACCCTAAATGCAGTTTTACGATAAATTTCATGAGACAATAGACCATTACGTCTCTGGGATGTCCTGTACTGACAGCAAACGAATAAAAAAATCACCATGATAGAGTAAGACAGTATTTACATTGGAAAATATATAAACACTACAAAATCAACATTCCTCTTTATTGGTATGAACATCATTCTGAGCCAGTCGTTGAAGGTAAAAATGTCACTATCCTCTAGGATTTTCCAGTCAACAGCGACAGAACCATCCAGGCTAATTGAGCAGATATAGTCATTAAAGACGTAGAAGGCAATATTTGTTTACTAATAGATGTAGGTGTTCCGACTAATAAAAATATATCTGTAAAGGAATCTGACAATTAAGTAACTATAAAGACCAGGACATTGAAATACAAAACATGTAGCATCTTAAAGTGAGAAATGTTCTTGTTCTTATGGGTGCCCTACGTTACGTTACTTTATAAACTCATGCATTCCTTTGTTTTAGTTCAACATCCAGATGAAATGGAAAGTTCACAACAAAGTGCAAGGCTGAATGAGAGTTCGTGTGACAGATTACGTATTTGTGTGTGCGTACCACTCGTTGGCAGATAATTTTTTTCTTCTTCCAAATCAAGCAACAATTATTGCAGGATGTAAGTTGCATGTTATAGCCATTGGGAAACCTATAAAGATCATTAATTTCGCTGAAATATTTATTGTTTGCAATGTGGTGTCAACATTGATTTTTCGTTCCAAAGCGTGACCTGGTCATTAAAAACGTTACACTGAGTGGGAGTATAATTTGCTAATGGCCAGGTCGCATTTTAGAGCGAAGAAGCATTTGACACCATATAACGTACAATAAATACTTAAATGCAGCTACTTTTTTTACTTGTTTTAGTCATTTGACTGTGGCCATGCTGGAGCACCGCCTTTAGTCGAGCTAATCGACCCCAGTACGTATTCTTTGTAAGCCTAGTACTTACTCTATCGGACTCTTTTTGCCGAACCGCTAAGTTACAGGGACGTAAACACGCCCCCATCGGTTGTCAAGCGATGTTGGGATAACAAACACAGACACACAGACACACACACACATACATATATGCATATATATACATATATACGTCGGGCTTCTTTCAGTTTCCGTCTACCAAATCCACTCACAAGGCTTTGGTCGGTCCGAGACTATAGTAGAAGACACTTGCCCAAGGTGCCATGCAGTGGGACTGAACCCGGAACCATGTGGTTGATGAGCAAGCTACTTACCACACAGACACACGTGAATTGTTCACATGTGTCCACCGCACTGCAATTGTTTCAGTTTCAATACTCGGTGTCAGATTAAAACTCTTTCCTCTCAAGTACACCTCCGTAAAATTAACATATACTCAATCAAACTGATTAAATAACATGACTAACGTAAAACATACAGGCTGTAGTACACACACACACACGCGCACACACACACACACACACACATACACACACACACACACACAGACATACACACACACACACACACAGACATACACACACACAAGGAAATCAGTTTAGTAGCATGATATCTGTTGAACCGTAAGTAACAATTCTCATCTTATTTCGATTTCATACTAAAAGATGGGTGCGTCAATATTCCACAATATTGTAAAGAATAGCTAACAAACTTGTTTGGTTTAAAAGATGAATTGCCTTTTGATTATTTGAGCGAATTAGAATAATTGAATCAAGGTATCAGTTACTACCGAATGTATTGAGAATGTGAGTTGGTTGAGCGATTATGTTGTCTTCGTCCCAGTTTAATCATGATTTTGTTAATTCCTAACGGTACTGTGTAATGCATATATAAAAACCCCATAAAAAAGATACTCGCCAATCCTAAAAAATAAATGAATTATTAACAAGATACTAATGATATTGATTTAAATGGGACTGTGTTTGGCAATGATAGCTTTACGACAACTGTTACATCACAGACGTGGATTAACCATTATTCAAAAAGTCGTTAGTTTATGGCTATTTGCCGCTTTTTTTTTTTTTTTCGTTTCTCATCGACCTCAAGCCAAACTAAAAGATGGACCGATAAATTGTTTTATGAGTGACAATTTTGTTGCAGAATCTCTTGTACTGGAATATAGGAAGGCAGTAGCTTTTATGCTTTTACCACAGTAAGCTTACAAAAGATCAGTTTCTAACTTTCGAGGTGTTCAGATTTTACTTCGCCATCAAGTTTTTTTTCAGTCTTTCCTAGAAAGAAATTCATTCCGTTGAATCATTGCAAGTTTTCGTCCTATTTCTGATCGGGACCGAATATATGCGTAATATATATATATATATATATATATATATATATATATATATACATATATATATATATATATATATATATATATGTGTGTGTGTGTGTGTGTGTGTGTATAGATGTCTAAAAAAATTGTGCAATGCTAGGCCCCTTATCGTAGATATAACATGCCGAGTCTAGCTGGTCTTTGCATGAGCTGCACAGGAACGTACGAGTGGTTCAAATGTTTCCAAAATAGCCGATAAAATTTCGACGTTGACGCACGCTCAAACATACTCGCAACTAGCAGAACGGACGTGTCTAGTTTTTCGGAAACACCGACGGAAGTTCGTGCCTGGGTTGCAGGATGTGAACATTAGTTACGGTTCATTTTTGTTTTTCTTGCTGAATAGTCTGCCAAGTTTGAGCCTAGACTCCTTTCAGCTGCAGCAGTTTTTGGCTAAGTTCAACATTCCCCAGGTCTGATAACCACCATATTCTACAGATATCGCTCCTTGCATCTTCTTCCTCTTACCAAAACTCAAATTTCATTGAAAGGAAGAAAATTTCAATGTCTCGAGGAACTGCAAGAAAATGCGACGAGGCATATGCATGGTATCCACACCCCAAAGAAGAGTTTCAGGTATGCTACGACCAATAAAAATGATGCTAGATGAGGTGTGTGTCTTCAAAAGTATCCGAAGGACATTAAATACCAAAATACTATGTATTGTAATTTTCTTTTTGCGGCACCTGTTCCGATATATTTTGATCAGATTTCGAATACCTTTGCTTCTTTCATTCTAGTGAAAATAAGATATCACCATGTATCGCACTTTACAAAATAAATATCATATGCATACACAGATAACACAAACTACAGAAGCTAGATACATCTCCACAACAGTTACGTAACAGTATATAAAATAGGTAAAATAATGAAAATATAGGAAATACGAACTCACTTAGATACACACAACTTTACATTCAACCAAGACAAAAAAACATGCGTATTCAAACAACGCAGTAGATTCGTATATACATACATGTATATGCCTCTGTGTGTCTGTGAGTGTTTATGTGTGCATATATTCATATATATATATATATATATACATTCACACGCACTCATTAATCCTCCTGGCTTACTATGAGATCTATCATCAGCACAGCTTCTAAATACGGCTCTCCCACGGCATATAGCGGTTCACCTATCGCGGTTTATTGTTTAAGCTTATGTAGATTCCTCCGTGGTGTTGTCTTGCATTTATGATAAAAAAATATATACAAATTATAAAAAGTAATTTGAAAATATATACAATACAGTACTGTTTCTAGTTTGTAGATTTTCACTTATCGCGGGGGCGGGGAACGTAATACCAGCTATAGTCGAGGGATTACAGTATATACAAAATCTATGTCTATTCTAATCTATCATTTAAGGAATATCTTCAAAATTTCTAAACGCACAGTATTTGTTAACAAGTCTATCGACCAGAGATATGCTCCTTCCATGGCAGTCAACAATTAAAACAAGGAGCAGCAGGATAAAGTGTCAAGCATCAATCTCAATGCATAAATAATTGTATTTGTATTTTTTTTGTATCTTGCTGCTTAACAAGTTACATTAATGATTGTCAGGTGACCTGTTGAATCATGAATAGAGAAAAGAAATCAGCACAAAATGGAATCACAATTTAACAATCAAAATATCTAACTATATTCCAATATCTACGCTACCTGATTTATTTCTGTAAGCTCTAAAATACAAAGGTTGATGTCCGACAAAGTATCCAGTGCATGAAAGAGCATGTGGCTTCCAACTATGTTTAGATGATGAGAAGTGAACAAAAGCTGAAATCAAAATAATTCGATTTTAAATTGGATTCTTACAGAGAAAGATAAAATATTTTATCGGTTTATATTTCTGGCCATTTTTGTTACTTATATTGAAATCATACACATAATGCCTCATAAATACGAAAAAGAAATATTTTGTCTTGTAACAAAAAATCTGTTAGAGCAAATGTATATCTGTTGTTGTTGGCAATCCGTCGCTTACGACGTCGAGGGTTCCAGTTGATCCAATCAATGGAACAGCCTGCTCGTGAAATTAACATGCAAGTGACTGAGCATTCCACAGACACGTGTACCCTTAACGTAGTTCTCGGGGATATTCAGCGTGACACAGTGTGACAAGGCTGACGCTTTGAATTACAGACACAACAGAAACAGGAAGTAAGAGATAATTACCGGAGCGACGTGGAGCTTTAGGCGTTTTCGCTCAATAAACACTCACAACGCCCGGTCTGGGAATCAAAACTGCGATCCTACGACCACGAGTCTGCTGCCCTAACCACTGGGCCATTGCGCCTCCACAACTGTATATCTACTTATAATATTATTATTGTAAATACAAACACTTAGAGAGGAAAATGATTATAAAATATTATGAACATTCTCAACACCTTTAAGTATGGAAGGGAAAATGTAATGAAAAATTTCGAGATGAAAAAAGAAACAATTCAACCACAGCGATATTCTACTCTGCAGAAAAACTGTTTTGCAACAAGTCTCAATGTTTTGTATATATGTCACAGCTGTAACAAATTTAATTCCACACAATAATTCTAGCTTTACATCCTAGACCTACATCCTAACATCGAAACGTTAACACCAAGCTCTAACAACTGTACCTAATCCTTATCCCTAACTCTTAATAGTAATTCTAACCCAATAGGATAGAATTTGGCAAATTCCAAATTGAAAACACGAAAGGGACGACAAGTGGTTAAAACGGTTAAGAAAACAAAAAGCAATTTCTAGTATGTTGATAATGCAGGTTTCCTGTTGACTAAAATTTCAAAATTTAAAGACCTGTGATTTTTCTTTTTTTATGTATGTCAAAAATGAATATGATTTTCGAAACTACCTTGCAACATTTCATCAATGAAGAAAAAATGGGCAAAATCGGATTCGGTGACGAAACGAAAAGATCCGACATTTTTTTGTGTGCGTTTTGATTTCCGTCTATAAAAGATCATTATCTGAATGGTTAGTTTTTAAATGTTTAACAACACATACTCGAAGAACGAATGTTTCTAAAGGCCGTGATGTAGGAGCTTATGTAATGGGATTATAATAGCTCTCATTCAACAATCAGGCATGGGGGTTAAATAAATGCTCGCCCGTGTGAGGCCTCCCTAGGTTTTGCAAACTCGAATTATTTTGATGCATGTCTAAATATACATCCTTATATAAAATTAATCATTACTGAAATTCTTTATTCGTTTCTATAATTAATTAGTATTAACGGTATTATGCAAGCCAAAATTCACCGACGGTCTTGACTAGTTGCATTGAAAATACTTTTAGTTCTTAGGAGTATAATTTCATAATATTAAGTTTAACATAAAGAATTTGGCAAAAGCATAACAATTCATATACATAAAGAGACATACAAACACACACACACACACACACACACACACACACACACACACACACACATCTTTTATGCTTTAACTTTTAGTTGTTTTAGTTATTAGAATGTGGCCATGCTGGGGTACTAACTTCAAGAATCTTTAGTCGAATGAATCAACCCCAGTACTTATCGTTTAAGCCCGGTATTTATACGATCGGTCTCTTTTGCCAAACTGCTAAGTTACAGGTACCATATACCACGCTTTCGAGTGGTAGAAGATTACAAACACAGACACAATACACACAGACATATATATATATATATATATATATATATATATATATATATATATATATATATATATATATATATAAGCGAAAGGTTTGTTCCGATTTCCACCTTATAACCCATTCACAAGGCTATGGTCGGACTGAGGTCATAGCAAAAGTCAATTTCCTTAGGTGCCATGCAGTGGGACTGAACTCGGAGTTATGTGGTTAGAAAGCAAGCTTCTCACCACACGATCTTGACTGCGCATACATATACATACAAACCCACCCACGCAATATATATCCATAGATATTTTCATATGTACATATATACATATATGTATACATATTCATATATAAATATACATGTATGTGTGTGTGCGTGTGTTTCTGCGAATTGGATTTAGCTTCTTCCACACTAAATACATTTCAGTCATTCATTTATGTAACAAAATCGACAAATGTCAATATTTGAAGGTAAATGAAGCAAAGTTTATAATGCGAGTCTATGAATTAGGATTATGATATTTAGTTGGAAATATATGCAGGAAACCTTTTTAGAAGCTAAGAAACTAAATGTAAACTCGAAATATAGAAGTAAAAATAACTCGTTTTGGTGGAAGCCATATTATATTATTCCTTATCGAATCTGTTGTAGTATGTTATTTCTTCCGAACAATAACATGTGTTACATAACTGGAATTGAAAACTAATGACATAAGACTAGTCATCAGTTCCGTATTGAGAACTGAATGTACCATTGCTGTGCACTGGGTATGACAAAATGTTTAAGAAACTTCTTTCGTAACTCTGGCTTATTGGGTTGATTTTCAACTCCCGCTGCCTTGAGCATTTGACTTCTACTATTCTGCCGAAATCTTGTGAGTGGATTTGGTAGATGAAAACTAAAAGAAACTTATTTGATGAGAACACAAACAAGTTTCGAAACTCGATTGAGGTACTCCATCAATTTTGTTTTCTCATCTACGGAGAAATGCTTGAATTTGCAACGTTCATGTGTCAATTAATTAAGTTTACACCATCACACGCACGCATGAGACGTGGAATATATAGAAATCTAAAGTAGTATATTTATGCAGAAATGTTAGTAGTACTACTTTTTTTTAAACTGATAATGTTCAAGTATATTTGCTCTACAACTGAAACACAATAAATAAATTGTATAATTTTGACTCATTTTAAATTGATTAATTTTTTTAGCTTGTTTAAGTAAAATAACTTCCATAAACATAAGCGAGATATGATTTACTACACTGGATGAAAATTAATACAAGCAACAATATATAACATTATATATGTTAGATAACGTTTATGGATGTATGTGTTTATTCGCTGAAATTCATTAGTCTTCATCGATTGTTGTGATTATTGTTTTCAGATTAAAAGAGAATAGAATGATGTATTAATAAATGATTTGTTTCTAAGAAAATAATATTTGTTGCATGTCTAAAATTTGCAAGCTGGGTTTCACGGTGGTTCACTGGATTTCATTCGAATTGGGTTGCTCTAGGATTTCATCTTGGGACATCTATGACTCATTGTCACATCTTTATATACATCTGTATATGCAAACATGGAAGATATGTGGAAGTCTTGCTTGTCTCTACATGTAAACGTCCCCTGCCTACGTCATATATGCTGTGCATGAGAAAGGCCATCGTTCTAGGACTCATAGGACTTGTTGGCACTGCCGTGTCGAGTGTACCGTTAAGTACGTAATGAATAACAACATAAAGAATTTCGCCAAACGCTTTAATAACACTGCCAGGTATAACCCTCATTTGGTATTCCTCGTGCCTACCTGTACTTGGTTGACAATAGATTTCGTATGAAATCTGTGGCTGAGGGGTTAACTGTAAAAACATATCCAACTATAAATGCATTTGCCACGGTGAAATCCATAACTGCCATTTTAATATGGAAAATGAATGTCAGCAAAAATTGAAATACCAGTAGTTGTAAATGCATATTTCATTATTTAAAACATAGATTTAGTTACCTTCTTTTCAAACATTCCTAACACTTACTTTTGTGTTCAATACCTAATTTATTGAAAATTATTTCTAATAAATGGACAGGTTTCATATTTTAGACATCAGTGTCTCTGAAGATAATTTCCTGTGGGGAATTTCGATAGAAATTATTACTTTTCTAATGTTATTGCTTCTATCGTTCATGACGGATTTGTAATTCAATATTACACATATTTATCTCAAGATGGAAACCAAATACTTTGCCTGATGTAACAGTACTTAAAATTTCCAAAAGTGAGTAACATTGTTTTAAAACCTGTTTCACAGTAAAGTATTTTATAACGCGCGTCTTTGCAGTTTCGTCCGCACTATCCGATTTCATTCGAATTTTCTATACCTATCAGTCTTGCATGCTAATTGTGAAAGTCACATTTATTTTTTTTTTACAGAAATTAATGATAAAACTATTACAAAACCTATAAATTTTGAAATCATAATTCAGAAGATTCTATTACTGACAAAATTGAAATCGTATTTGTCTGATTCCATAATAGCATCGCCCACCGGTCGATCTGTTTGTTTTGTTTAGAACAAAGTAGTGATGCGGTGTGGAGGTGTGTGGCTTAGTGGTTAGGGTGCTGAACTCATGATCGTAAGATTGTGGTTTCGATTACTAAACTGCATAATGCGCCCTCTTCTTGAGCAAATCACTTCAGTTCACTTTTCTCCCGTCCACTCAGTTAGCAAAAGTGGCTAATTGTTTGACAGAACGACGAAAGAAGGCTTTTCTGTCCACGTGGAAGTCGAACCCACATTCCCATATATATATATATATATATATATATATATATATATATATATATATATATATATATAATAATAATAATAATATTGGGGACAAAATCCAAAATTACAGGTAAAAAAACTCAATTAAAATCAATTTATAAAAATTAAAATTAAATCGAGCCTTATAGATAAAGTATATATAAAATATATAGTTTTAGGGAAAATAACCAATTTTCAAGAACTCATCGATGAAAATCCACTATCACATATAGAAAAATTAATAATTAAAAGCACAATAAATGAGTATAATATAAATTTTTTGCACAATGCCAGCAACTTTAGGGGGTTTTGTGTAAAGCAATAGACCGATCTAAGTATTCAACTGATAGTTATTATATCGACGTCGAACACACACAAATCTTTAAAAGAATAATTTCTGCAACAGCGTCCTAAGAAGCTAACAATATTATAAAAAAAAATGATGCAAGACTGAATCAGGACTGCAAATTCAACATCCATTTCTGAATACCGAAGAAATTCTTCTTTCCAGTATTCTTGTATTCTGAGGTAACTAAGTAGTAGATTTGCCAGAACATAGGGCAAAGCAAAGTGCTTAGTAGCAATTATTCCGATTATTTACATTTTGGGTTCAAATTTCGCCGAGGTCGATGTTTGCTTTTTTTGTGTTCGACGTCGATATAATAACTATCAGTTGAATACTTAGATCGGTCTATTGCTTTACACAAAACCCCCTAAAGTTGCTGGCATTGTGCAAAAAATTTGAAATCAATAATTTTGTAATAGATTTCTAGAAATATACTCAGTGGTTGCGGAATGTTAATTAAACCAAGACGTGAACGAAGTGATAAGAATGCCCTGAGGCGATAACACTGTAGGGAAACGTCTGTTTTACTGTCATTGATATGTTTTGCCAATTAGAACTTTCCACTTGTTTGTATTTCTCTTGACAAAATATAAAATAAACAAGATTCAAATTCATATCTTAAATTATAATCTTTTGGAAAATATTCAATACGTAATAATTTCTCACTTTAATAGAAAATTCAAATTATCAAATTGAAATCAGCAGTTTCTGCTGACGTTCATTTTCTAGTTTATATTACTGGATATGGCTTCCCTCGAGGCATTTGATTTTATAGCTGGATGACTTATTTTACTTTTAATTCCCTATCATCAAAGTTGAAGCGAAATCTGTAGTCAGCCACATAAGTGAAGTCTTCATGAGTGTTTCGTTGGACTTCTTCAATGTAGTTATCCTATCTGATGACAGATTTTAGTTACTTAACGTTTACTAAGATCTGATAAAGAAGACTTCTGATTAAAGTCATTCCTAATAAGGGACATTCATATTTTTTCTTATTTCTTTACTGCCCACATTTCTTTACTACACACAGAGGGGACAAACAAGGACAGATAAACAGATTAAGTCGATTATATCCATGAAATAAGTACTAGCTGAGCACCAGAGTAGATGTAATTGATTTACTCTTTCCGCCGAGACTCAAGATCTTTGACTAAAATTTAAAATTAATATATCTTTCGGTTTTAATAAAGCTACTTAAAAGACAAACAATCAAACGGGACACACACTACTTAGCAATGAAATATCCATACCTGTCAGTTGCTCATATGTCACGAAATATGACGATTCTCGGGAGAAAATTACACTTTTTATTTTTGCTGTATTCACTTTTTGTAAAGAAATCCTTTGTGAAAATAGATTTAGAAAGTGACTTAAGAGATAAACTCCTGTCACTAAATATGTCTTTTTAATATATTTATCTTTATTTGTTTATTTTTAAAATCTTTCTAACACTTTTGTCAATAGAATATTTATCTTTTCCAATCACACTCTTGTCTTTACTTCTTTTAGTTATCAATAGCTAGATCCTATTTTACATATGACTTTAGAATAAAGACTATCTTAAAAAGCTGCCAGTGTCTACAGATCTGATCTGAATTTTTTCTTACAAAAAGAAGAAAACCTAAACTAAGGACGTATAGCCTTACTTTTCATGTAAAAGCTGATGCGTTCTAAACCTGATACAAATCTACTTTGACACCCTGAATATGATAGATGTCAAATGATAAAATCACTACCTAATTCTTTACTAAATGCAGAAAAAAGTGACTGTACCTATATAAAACTGATTAGACAAACATAGCTATGGAGTTCATTAGTTTTTATGATCTATATTCTCTATATCTTTTTTATTTAAACAACGTTACAATCTCTCTAAAACTGATTGGCATCTGTTGTTTATGACACTCGTTTAAGTACGATTTAGGGTTCAGATTATCGTTCTATGGCAGCTATACTATACTGTAGTTGATGAACTGCATGTCAGGTTTCATTAAGTATACATTTGCAAGCATCATCTTCCACATCCATCTCTGCATTGATTAGATTTTACATTATTTTCCTTCTAGATAGTATCATATAATTTGTGAGAGATATAATTGTTATTCACAACAGAAGAAATTACCGGTGAAGCGCTTCATCATTCATGCCTCGGTGAATACGTTTCTGGTAAACATGCTGGATTTAAGAACACCCAATGTGTTTCGTTACTTAAAAGAAAATTAGGCAATTAGGTGTGTCTCCGCCCCGCCCCCCCTACAGTTTAAAGGCACCCCAAATTCACTTTTTTGTAAAGTGACTCGCACATACATGCAGTATAAGTGATGAAATACTTATGTGCGCGCCTGTTTGCTTTCCAAACATTTAGTGGAGTGTGAAGTCGGTATGCGTGTTTAACGCTTGCAAGGAAGACATCTCCTCTAAAAGCACCGAAATTGGCGTGGCGTTAAATACGAAATGTGTACAGTTCCTTTTGATATTGCAAAAATCTCTGAAGATTTTGTAGTTTTTTATTTGGCATAACGTGGAAAAATTTTGTCTTGAAATTTTCCCTTTATTTTGTACTAGGAGCTGTCCAATATGCTCTGACGCATTTCTTCTAAATAACCAACGATACATTATAGGGAAGACGATTACTATTTTTAGACTACCTAACATAGACAACATTGTTAAGACAAGCTTAGATGATATTTTGGTTTAAGTGATAATATCGGCTTGCGCAGTTCCAGCTTGTGTGTTGTGATTCACATAAATGATAAAACACACACACATACATGCATATGTGTGTGAGTGTGTTTGTGTGTATGTGAGAGAGAGAGAGTATGTAGACCAATGCCCCTCAAATATAAATTCGAAATACCAAATCTTACCTCTCTATCAATGGACCGGAAATACTTCAATCTAATTCCGTCTAAATAAAGAAAGCATATTCATTAAAACATATAAACTTCAGCTGAATATCCATTACAAAGAAGAAAAACACTAAAGAGAAAAAGGAAAAAAGTCTCAATGTCTCCCCCCCCCAAAAAAAAAACAACCAGATACAACAGACAATTTTTTTTTTTAAATTAGTAACACTCGTCCACGCGGGTCTCGAAACCACAACTCCAAACTACCATACAATGACACTATAGGAACAACAGTTGCTGACGTCACCTAATTCTAGAACAATAAAATTTTACCTGCGATCAAAACAAAACTTCACCAAATACAACAAAATGACCCTTTAAGTGAATCAGCCAACTGGAACGGCTGATGGCCATTCCTCACAGGGAAGCCAACCACACAGAACGACAGACTAGACAACCAGAAAAACAAGACGTCACCAGTACTTTAACGAATCAAAATTCAGATCCGTTCACGGAAAAAAATTATAAACACTCCAGATTCAAAAAATTATAAACACTCCGGATTCAAAAAATTGCGATTACAAGCGGAAGACCCTGCACACGACGGAAAGAGAATCACAGAAACTGTAAACCAAACCCCCTTTGTTTACTACTTTCATTTCTCCCTTGTTTTTCTCCCCCTTAACTCAGTATGACTGAACCTTTGATGATATACATTTCTATTAACATTATTCAATTTTGTGAATTTAAACAAGAAGATCGACATCTTTTATATTATTCATTCATGAATATTTAAACTTGTAAACATTTAAACTTTTAAACATGTTTTTCTAATTCATAATGGTAAATTTTTACCATTGATAAACAAAAAATATTGTTGAAACTAGTTTGGTATATATGTAAATAAATTTATTTAAAAGCAATTACAATTTTCTCAAACTTAGGTGCATTTTCAACAAGAAATTTGCCTATATCTTTTTTCCTGCGTGGAAATACGTTTTTGGAATGCAACTGTATTGGTCTAAAAAGTACTCTTTAAGACATAATCAAGGATGAGCGCCACAACGCTCCTAATTTTAAGAATTTCACACTGAATAGTTATAGATGCAACTTTCAGTCCAAATTTTTGCTAGATCATGCTCTTTATCGTAAGAAATTGAATCCTGGAACCTTACATGTAACTCTACTGAGAGAATTGCTCTTGTCTACAGGGGAAAAAGCAATCCATTAATAGCTCCTCTACAATATTTGTTATGACCAATGTTCACTTTTCCACCCTCTCTCAGCATAAGTGCTAATGGCAGTGTATCAGTTATTAGCAAGCCTGCCAAGGTTGTTTAATTTAATCGCCTAAACAGACACCTGAGTAGCAGCAAACGAGGCAGGTTTACTCGTTATTAAATTGTTAGGCATACAGCATGCATTTATAGTTTTCAAAACTTACAGAGAAGAAAAAACTTGTATAGTCGAGTTCATGTGATACTTAAACCTTTCAAAGAGCGTTTCCACTTTATTTTACCCCGTTGTTCTATAAGCAATCCAGAACTTATATTTGATTAAATTCGAAACTCGATGTTAACAATATGAAAATATTACACTTGTCTTTATCTTATGCAGTAGAATAAAACATGGTTGCCTGTATCTGATTCAAATTCTTAAATTAGTCTATGTAAATTCGTATTTATATGTTGTAGGAAAATTCTAGCAATGCTGTAACGACTTGTAAACAATAAAGATTATTATGCCATACATTTCTTCACTTATGCCTACGTTTCGGAGACATTCTAAATATGTTAGACGTTCTATATTTGATAAATTCGACTGGAAGCCAATGCCATTTAGTATACCGCCGTATTAATAAGTATAACTGAAAAGCTTTCTCTCCAGAGGACAAGATCAATATACGCCTGTTAATGATATTAACATCTTTCTTAATAATAGTCGCTCGGAATCTATATTAATATACACTAATTTGTCGTTAAGTTTTATTATGAAGACAACAACTGCCAGTACCTCAATCTAGAGTTATATCTAAGAAATTAACTTTGCTTAAGCTTCTACTTACAGCGATCTTTGAATACTTTGATTAATTACTTCTTTATAGCATGCATCACAAAGCCATGACACAAAATATGTAATCAATCCACAGAGGAGAGTCAAACGTTACATAAATTTATAAATTGCATAAATTTACACTGGCATTTTCTATCTGAGGTAATGAACATACTTGATAAATATATCTATCACTCTTTTTCCAAGATATATTAACTTATACTTCGAGTTAGCAATATTTAGAAATGTTTAAATGTAATATACACGTCATTTTGCTTAGAAGAATATTCTATAGTGTAGCAAACTGTGTTTCAGAGTAACAGCAGATACACCGTTGAAAGTTTGCAGTATTCGTCTCGGGACAGCATTTCTTATAGACGTATAGTGTTAAAAGGCATATGAGCCATCTTCCCATACTCCTTCAGACCAGCCAATTCCAGCTCCCTTCGCTTCACCTCTGTGGCTTCAGCAAAACGCCTTGTCTTCAACACTCCGTCTATCTTTATGACCGCCCTTACCTGCTCCTCCTCCGCCGACGACAACTCAGACCCGTCAAGGCCTGAGTACATCTTCTAAGCAACACAAAAAACTACATCCGACTCTTACAAAATCCAGACAGCAAATAATCCGACGCATGCGCCGAAGCAAACTTCTTACCACAGAGCCAAGCTTGAGATAGCTAAAGAAGCTGATTTGAATAATTACCACTTGCGTAAAACACTATGTAAAGCCAAATATTACCAAATAAGCGAAGTCTTCATTTAAACTTCTCCAAACGGATGATACACTAGTCATCAGGCAAGCAAACATGGTTGTTTTCATTTGCTGTCTTCATAAATTAAGGCAAAAAATAACGGGATAAGCGTCAGATCATTTGAAGGATGTAACACTTTTACCTACAAATATATCCCTGAATTCTGACGTAGCTTAATAAACTAATTTTCAATACTCATAACTCAGTCACAAATAGTCAGTGTATTACCAAATTTAAATGAAAGCCTATCAACTTTCATCAAAACATAATTCGAAGGAAATACGATATGCGGTAACGGAACAAGGCTTGAATGCATAAAATTGTTACCCACCCCCGCCAAAAAAAAAACCCCTAAAATTTACACCAGCCATAGACATTCTTGCATGTCCTACCCAACATCTAAGCTATTTTATTGCCTTCATTTTAAATCCCCTATGAACCCACAGGCGGCGTTTTATCCAAGAGGATTTCTTGCCTCATCTTCCCACAAGAACTGAACCAAATTGGTTGTTCTTCAGCTTTAAAGTAATAATATTTTACATAATTCTTTTACGCGATTTATGAATAATGGCAATTAATTATTAGACCTGAAATCATAGAGAAGTCATTCCCAATAAATTCAATATAGACTTAATATTAGATGTTGTCTCATTTATCCTTGAGAATAACACATTCATCTTCAAAGAGAAAAAAACATCGTGAACTTAGACGCACGTTGATGAGATGCAAGAATATTCCAGTTCCTGCAAAGTCAGAAGTGGGACACTTGGAACAAAAACTGTAAAGAGTAGAGAAAAACTGTGGCCCTGAAGTCACAAGATATACGGGAAGGCATGTAAAGGAAAATGTCAGATATTTCTGTACAATGGTCAAATGTGAAGCGCTTTAGCAATTTGTTAATACTGCAACAGCATATATATTCACCTAAAGAAGTACTTATGATATTGTGAAAATACCAAGTGGCATGTGAAACTCGGGCATTGTAACTCTGGTTATAATCATACCTAAAATATGCTTTATTTTAGTATTCTATAAATTTTGATTGAGAAACACTACATTGTTTCTACTGCGATTTTTGTTAAATACAACAATAAGTGTAATATACTATATGTATTACGCACCACAATATTGTACGAGTGAGTGCTGAAAATTACCAGGCTTTAGATAAAAGAAAATGCATGCAGATCAGTTAATTGTGGCTCTATTCAACATATTCCCCTCTCAGATTCACACACTCATTGCTGCAGTCATTCAGTGTTTTTAAGCCCTGTAAAAGGACTCTGAAGGTTGGGCCTCCAGCTAAGCATTTCGTGATACCCTTAAAGCTAGGAACTTTTCAGCGCTCCATCATTTTTCAACACGCATAATAATATTGCATTCTGTCACTACATATAATTCATTTAATAGTCCATTCATTATAACTAAATTAATAATTTTGGTTCTTCTAGTCCTCGAGTATACGATGTTTGTACAACTATCTACGCCTAGAACAATTTCAGAAAATATTTAAATAATATATGATAAATTGTCTGTGTTTTATTTTGATACAATAGAAAAAAAAACCTTTACATAGTTTAAAGAACTGACACATTGATAACAGGTTTTTTGTTGTCTTTTGTTTATAGTATAAGTGATGGTATTAGTAAGTATTTTTTTTAATATTTATTTTGACGTTGATTAATTGGCGATATATCGCGTACAAAAAAAATATATAAGAAAATTAAATAGACTTTCGTTTTGTTTTGTTATAGTATTGCAGCAACATAATATTCTACGTATTTGTTTTAACAGTAGTACTTTATTATTATCCTTTTAAAATTCTCATGTATATATATATATATATATATATATATATATATATATATATATATATATATATATATATATATGTATGTATATATATATATATACATATATATATATATATATATATATATATATATATATATATATATATATATATATATATATATATATATATATATATATACATATATATATATATTTATATATATATATATATTTATATTTATATATATATATATTTATTTATATATATATATATATATTTATTTATTCATATATATATATATATATATATATATATATATATATATATATATATATATATATATTTATATATGTATATATTTATTTATTTATATATATATATATATATATTTATTTATTTATATATATATATATATATATATATATATATATATATTTATTTATTTATATATATATATATATTTATTTATTTATATATATATATATATTTATATATATATATATATATATTTATATATATGTATATATATTTATTTATATATATATATATTTATATATATTTATACATATATATATATTTATATATATATATATATTTATATATATTTATATATACATATATATATTTATAAATATTTATATATATATATATATATATATATATATATATATATATATATATATATATATATATATATATATATGTAAATATAAGGTGAGATAGCAGAAGCATTAGCTCGCCGGGCGAAATGCTTAGCGATATTTCGCCTGTCTTCGTGCTCAGTTCATATTCCGCCGAGATCGACTTTACCGTTTATCCTTTTGGGGTCGATAAATTAAGTACCAGTTTCGTACTGGCCACGCTCTAATCGACTGGCCTCCTCCTCAAACATTTCGACCCTTGTACCCAAAGTAGAAATGAAAAATCTCATGTATATACATAGATATACGACGCTCACACATGCACACATACAAACGCTTACACCGAGTACATGCCATGATTCCAAGTATTAATTCCTGTACTAGTTACGCATTTTAACGTTGGTCTTCAGTAATATTAGGAGACATTTAGAAGAACATAATATAAATTTCTTTCAAAAATAACCATTAGGTTTGATATTTGCTTCAACACCCTTAATTAACGCTATGATTTAATTAGGAAAACCAGCATTGATTTAAAAGAAGATTTAAGTTTTCAAATGTAACTTCATTAAAGATTCTATTTTAAGTGGCAAATATTTTTCTTTTAAATGTATCTTTTACTACTTCTAGATCTAATCACATCTTATTCCCAACACGTCTCAAAGTGCTTTCCTTTAAACATAATGAAACATTATTTGTTTTCGAAGTGCTTTGGAGATTTCTCTGTATTTTCTTCCTGCTAATTCAGCATTCTTTCTTTCATCCTCTCTATCAACGTCGTGAAAATTTCGTCTCAAAAATAATTTTAATAACTGATGATCTTTAATTTCAGTAAAAGTTCTATTTTAAAATGCCTAATACTTCTCTTTCAAACGTAAATTGATATGATATTGCTTTCAAATTTTGGTACAAGTTTAGCAATTTTGGGGAAGGCGTAAATCGATTACATCGACTCCAATGTTCAACTGCTACTTATTTTATCGGCCC
>NC_142947.1:39556991-39571991 GCF_046866305.1 Octopus bimaculoides | reverse complement strand
AACTATCTATATACTCTAAACTTGATACAGTAAATCAAACAAGTATATGAAGAACAGTCGCAAACATTCGAAGGTGAAATAAACAACGTAAATGGTTTACTCCTCACAGAAACTTCAGGAGATTCTCAGAGGTATTTTTAGTCCTTTTAAATCCATTCCGTATTGTTAACTGATACATCAGGGTCGCAAGCGTTTCGCTCCTCGCCTGCATCGGACAGCGAGGAATGAATTAGTCTTCACATGCAGAAGGCTTTCACATGAGGTCACGTGTTAAATGCAACCCACTTTAGCTAGTTTCAGTTGCGTTGCCATACATGCCTTCTTGTTGGCATTCTTTTGATGTGTGTTCCAGAACAATCCATTCTAGTAGAATATACTCATGAATTATTCGATGTCGGGGAAAAAAGTAACCGGGTTAAGAAAATTATCCGGTGGAGTACAGCATAAACGAGCAACTCACATAGATAATAAATCAGTAAAGGAAACGTTTATTACTAAATAACATTTGTTAGTATCATCAACAACATTTTTAATAACAATTGGGTTAATGTAGATAGACGACTTGAAAAGATGGTACATGTTATGAATGTCATAAAGTGTTGAAAACTAATTAGAAAGAAAATCTCTCGGATACGTGATCATTGTTCATACGAACTTCGTGAATCACTGATCCGCTCGTCATATTGAAACAAAGCAAAGTTTAAATCAGTATATCTACATAGAATTCGTTGAGAAAGAAAAGGCTTGTGGCAAATACTGTTATGTAGATTTGTTTAGAACTACTGCCTGGCATGGTCGCAGCCCATGAATCTAATAGCGCTTATATATATATATATATATAAGAATTTACTTTTCGTAATGAGATAAAAGACCAAGGCTGTGAATAATATAGAACATTTATCAATAGAATGTCTTACTGCTGTTTCCAGGATATTTATTATATCCCTTCATCGGAGACGGTGTGAGAGGATGAAGACAACTAGTGGGACTCGAAACTACAGTGACATGACAGGCCTTCTACCATACCAGTGTATGTGATTATTTATGCAGATAAAATTGGAGAATATGTGACTTCAATAGATATATAACAATTAAATATGAAATGTTTAACTATATCAGGAAATATAAATATTGAAATTGTGACTGTTGTATGACAATGGAAGACTGTGTAATAGAAATACAGTAATCCACCACCATATCGCGGTTCACCTATTGCGCACTCAGTACATCGCGGTTCACCTATCACGTACTCAGTACATCGCCGATTTTTCTGGCTAATATATGTCAATTTATATCGCGGACTCCTCAGTATATCGCGGCTTTCTGCGGCCGATAGCTATTGATATTTTTTGGATTTTAAATATTTCTGTGTTAAAATGAACATTTTAACGCCTAAGAACTAATATATTAATAATTAAAAGTAGACTACAGTTCTGCACTGTATAACAGATTAATTAAGACATGTATTAAAAGAAAATACGTACAAAGAATCGCAAATACTGTATGGAAAACTCGATAGGTGAGTGTGTGGTATTGTTTTGCATTTATGATAAAATAGATATATTCAAAGCATAAAGAAATATATATACAATACAGTAGTTTCTACTTCGTGGATTTTTACCTATCGCGGAAGGTCTTGGAACGTAACACACGCGATAATCGAGGAATTACTCTATAATAAAGTTTAATGTTGATGATGATAATAATGAAGACGATGGAGCAGACTGTTTATTTTCATGAAATTCGATGGAGGCCATAAATTGACTCTTTGAAATTAGAACAGGAAGCATGTTATCGGCTTCACAAAAGAATGGAAATAAGTCGTTTTCACTATATATTCCACATGATTTTACATCGAGAATAAGACAACTGACAATAAAAAGCCTAATGTAGAGAAAAAGATCAATATATTCGTTTCAAGTTACAGATGACATTGCAATGAACCCGTAGAAACTTATGACTGTCAAAAGACCAAAGCTATTATTTATGACAACGCTAGATACAGAAGAGACAGATGGAGAAAAATGAAATGACATTGTCGTAAGTTAGACGTAAATGTCAGCACGAATTATGGCAAATGGTTGCTATGTGATTGATGTAATATGTGGCTAGGAATACATTACTTACCCCAGAAATAATTATATATATATATATATATATATATATATATATATATATATATATATATATATATATACAAGAATAAGGGCAGGGAATCGTCAATTAATAATAGAATTAATAATTAACAATTTTGCCAAGTAGTTCAGTATGAAAAAACCTTTATCGGTAAAATCATTTATCATCATAAATATACAGGGATTAGCATTGAGTTGCTTCTCCAACATACTGAAAATTTAGAAATAGCAGTCAAAGAACTACTGATTCTAAACTACAATTTTTTCTCTAAATGGATGGCAATATTTATGGCACACATAGAACAAATATCTTATGTGTGTCTCACCTTGCTAACTATCAGCCATTTTGTATTTTGTATATATATATATATATATATATATATATATATATATAAAGTTGACTTTTGTTTCATTTATATCGTAATTATTAAATAATATTACATTATTATATATATATATATATATATATATATATATATATATATTTGTTGTTGTACTTGGGGATGGTCATATTGCCAGTTTAGCCAATAAAAACACACGCACTGTATATTTGGTGTGAATTTACTTCAGCTTTATATTACATTAATCTTAATCTTATTTCGGCCAGAGTTCTTTCGTCACACTTCTGTGACCACATCAGTGGTCCTTTGTTTCCTTCTTTCTTATGTGTGTCTCACCTTGCTAACTATCAGCCATTTTGTATTTTATATATATATATATATATATATATATAAATTTGACTTTTGTTTCATTTATATCGCAATTATTAAATAATAGTGACCTCGATTGTAGATTTACACTCGGTGTAGAAAAAAATTGTCATAGGCCTTTGTTAAAACAAAAAGGCGATTTTCAGTTGTTGATAATCATTACCTCTTCACCGATAGACAAGCATATACACAAACGCACGCAGGCATAAACACACATACACAGATACACACATACATTTATGCCCATGTCAAGAAGTGATTAAAGAACATACATAAATTTATACATACATGCAAACACACACATACACACAAACATAACACATATATGTAAAGTACTATTTCGTGGTGGTAAGATCAACAGAAAAAGTACTCCAACTTGTGAGAGATGAATATCATTTAATAAACGCTGTATATATTTTTATGAGTCACTAATAGTTTCGTTCGAGGAAAAGTAACTCAGATAACATTTTATAACACGTCAGGTGTCTTCATACAATCCTCGGGCATGAAGACACCCAAGCGTTACAAAATGCTGGCTGAGTTGATTTTTTTGGTCGCATGAAACTATTAGTAGCTCATAAAAATATATACTGCGTTTATTAATATATATATATATATATATATATATATATATATATATATATATATATATATAAGAAGTTTGAAAACGCCACTATATGAGATAAATTTTAATTTTCTGAGAGATTTTACATGTTCGGTTCTTCTTGAAAAAACGAACCTTATCAAAAATATATATTTTAAAAGTTAAGTGTAATAAAAGAAAAGTTCATAATGATTTCTTACTAGTTTATACAGAGTTGACGTGGAAGCGATTTATGTTTGGGAACATAATGGCTGTTTTGTGCGTTGACCGGAATCATTGGCTGTAGTCAGACAGAAAAAAACAAGAACCAACGATTCCGGTCAATGCACAAGACAGCCATTATGTTCTCACACATAAAACGCTTCCACGTCGACTCTGTTGAAACTAGTAAGAAATAATCATGAACTTTTCCTTTATTAGACTTAACTTTTAAAAATATATATTTTTGATAAAGTTCGTTTCTTTTCGGAACACATAAAATCTGTCAGAAAATTAAATTTTATCTTATATAGTGGCGTTTTCAAACTTCATTTTTATAAATATATACTCACTCGTATGTCAACTACATTTTATATATATACATATATATATATATTTACATTTCATCAAAAAGTTCTATCGGAAATTAAATGTTTGAAAGAGAAGCAGAGGAACTACATTTATATAATTATCTTTTAATATTGATGATGATGGACGAAGAGAAAACATCTATATTACACTATTACAGTTGTTTCTGACTGTGGCTCTCTTATATACTTATGGGTAAACGAGTACATTGCAACAGTGTAATAACGATATAATCAAAACAAACGGCAGTAACCACACTGAACGTATCAACATTCTTTTAAGGGCCAACTATCCAACACGCTAACTGAAGCTGTAAACTTTGAACTATCAACACACTAGCTGTGGAACTAGCATGAACTTTTCTCTTTATTTGCCTCTAAAAAGCATACATAGAGAGGATCGAACAAGGACAGACATGACAGTACAAGTGGGGACAAAAACATAGACGGATGAATAATATGAAATTATATAATGAAGATGCGATGGTTGCTACTCAACCCCACTTCCGAGTCGTATTATTTAAATGTATTTTTATTCAAAGTTTACTGAATAGTTATCTAGTAAGTATACAGCTTCAGTATTTCAAAATCCACCACAGGTGGTAAATGGTCAGAATATTTTATTTCTGTCCCTAATGGGATTATTTCATCACCAAAGTTGGCTTTTAATTATTTAGAATTTTTTTCTATCAATTAGAATACATTCGATACCTAGGACTTTAATGTTTTCTTTCTTTCTGACTCTAATAATTGTCTTCATCTCTATTTTCTCTTCAATAGCTGCATTTGTCCAGTAATATATTACATATGCTGCTTTTAACATTTGTGCTTCTTGTGTGTCTTCTTGTGTGTCTTCTTGTGTACCTACTTGTGTGTAATCGACCAGTGAATCTGTATCAAACTTTTTTCGTATAGGTTAAGTGTCTGTGAGTGGTTTGTTAGGGTTACTAGACTGTATGTACATGTGAGTGTATGTTTGGTTAAGGATTCTGAACCGTTTGGTGTGTTCATGTGTGTTACTTGCGGTGTGTCACTCTGTTCTTTTCTCTTTTTTTTTAGAGTTCTTAGGGGGCGGGAAATTCTTGCTTTCGTTTCTCTTCCTATGTTGTGTTTGCACTTCGTCTGTGTCAAACTCCGCTGTATTTTCCTTCGGCTTCTCGCTGTCCCTGGTTTTTTCCTGTCTTACCGCCGTTGATGTTTCCTTATCGAAAAGGGGATAGTGTTCCTAATTGTGATCCTTCTTTATATTATGAAGTGGGCGAGAGGCTGAATCGTTCCTCTATCGGATAAACAGCATTTCTTCTGTTTCTCTAGTCCCTGAATTCAAATTACATTGAGGTTGAGTTTCTATTTCATGTTTTCCTGGTCGATAAAATAACTACTTGTCGAGCACTTTGGTAAAACTTACGTGCGCCAAGTAAAACGTGACAAATTAAATATTTTTAAATATGTATACTTGTATACTTGTATAATGCGGAGGCGCAATGGCCCAATGGTTAGGGCAGCGAACTCGCGGTCATAGGATCGCGGTTTCGATTCCCAGACCGGGCGTTGTGAGTGTTTATTGAGCGAAAATACCTAAAGCTCCACGAGGCTTTGGCAGGAGATGGTGGCGAACCCTGCTCTAGTCTTCCGCCACAACTTTCTCTCACTCTTTCTTCTTGTTTCTGTTGTTCTTGTAATTCAAAGGGTCAGCCTTGTCACACTGTGTCACGCTGAATATCCCCGAGAACTACGTTAAGGGTACACGTGTCTGTGGAGTGCACAGCCACTTGCACGTTAATTTCACGAGCAGGCTGTTCCGTTGATCGGATCAACTGGAACCCTCGACGTCGTAAGCGACGGAGTGCCAACAAAAACAACTTGTATGACCTAATTTTTCAACGTCCTTGTAGTGATAGTGAAAGAATAGTGCTTAGCATGCGCATAAGCGTTAAACTATGCAGAATTAGTTTTGAAAACATTGACATATTATTATTAAAGACACTTTGCATAAATCCTGGAAATTTCTCGAACTTGCTTTTAGTAGTTCACTATAACTCTCAGTAAAAGGATTTTTAAACATGTTCATGGATTTATTTTTCTCTTCTGTACTTCATATATAATTCTCCATGGATTTAGCCAAGCTTATGTAATGGTCATATTTCATGCTATTTTAGTAGTAACTGTATCCATCGATTACAGGTGTACGTGTAAGTATGCATATAAAATATTTCTTCCAATGCCACCGAGAACGCTATTTTATTTGCATAAAATGGAAAATATTCCAACAGCGTCGCTCAAATGATGTTGGCTTCAACTTCAAAATTCACTCAATGCTTATTCCCCGAGCCCTCTGCCCCTACAATGATCATGCTCATGTCTCATCACAACACCAAGGAGGAATTATTTTACCTCGACTACCCCTGCTTTGTATAACATCATGCCAAGACAAAAGGAAATAAAAAGATCTCAACATTCCAACGGTTCTTGAATGAATTCCTCCAAGAAATACCAGTGTTATGCCGGTTTCCCAGTTTCATGGCGTATATATTCCCAACCTGTACAGGACGCCGGCCCGTCGCAGGATTATTCATTTTTGCCGGCTGCAAAACTGAACGTAAATGCAACGTAAAATGAAATATTTTACAGAAAAACACAACGTGCTGCTCGGTCCTGGAATAGAAGCCACAATCTTACGATCATACGTCTAACACACTAACCACTTAGCTACGCGCCTCCACAACTTTAGTAACAGCTGATACTACACTGGTATACCTGAAGATCAGCTCTCTTTATGTTGATACCCATTGTTCTGAGTGGATCCCGATATTGTTGGGGTTGTTTGGCAAGCAAAGCTACTTCCTGAAAAACAACTAATCTTTTCTTCAAGGGTCTGCAATTTTGGTATACTCACTTTCTATAGTGGCAAATGGCAGAAGGCACATAATTCAGGATACGATAGAGTACTAGAATATCGAAGGCATAATGCAACCAGTCAACAGAGCTTTGTTAATCTCAGGAAGACACTTCTGAAGGCTTCTGCTACTTCTGCAGATGGCAAGGTCGTATTTAAAGCACTAAGAAAACAAAAGAGACGCTCAATGGTTTTGAATTACTATGTCAATGTTAAGTCAGTGTTTTATGTAAATTAAAGTTTTCCATCATGTTCATTCTCTTCAACACAAGGCATCTTAATTTTGACAGTTCCATAATTGTTCATGCTCATGAGATGAAATGCGGTAGGTTTTAATGGATGCACTTAGCATCAAAGACTGATGTCGTGGGAGTCAAACCGTTCACTTGAGCTCTTCGTGTCGGTAGTTGCACGCGAATGTTTCTCACGCGTCATTGTCTCTGAGGTTTAGAAATAAATTTCTGTTTTTCTGTGTATACGTAGCACGAACCAGAATGGACAGTTTGAACTTTCTCATCACTACACAATCATACAGATACGCAAACCCACAGAAGCATACAGACACGCACGAACAGACACTCTTGCCCACATTGAAAGGCATAAATACATACGTACACATACACACACATTACAAAAGTGACCTCTGTTTCTTTCTGTCTATCTATCTATATATCTATTATAAAATAATATTAGATTAAATAAAAGCAAAAAAAAAAGAAAAGAAAAAATAATAAGTAGGTGTAAGCACATGAACAAATAAATAAAAACAAATTAAACGAACGTGTATAAACAGGGGATACAGGCACTCCCCATACTCCCACACGCACTTACTAAACATAGACACACATAGAGGGACACGCATGCGCAAATAAAGACACATACAATAGGAATACAAAATACAAAATGACTGATCGTTAGTAAGGATGACACACAAATAAGAAAGAAGAAAGCAAAGGACCACTGATGAGGTCACAGAAGTGTGACGAAAGAACTCTGGCCGAAATACGATTAATGTAAAATAAAGCTGAAGCAAATTAACACCAAATATATAGTACGTGTGTTTTATTGGCGGAACTGGCAACATAACCATCCCCAAATGCAACAATGCACACACACACACACACACACACACATACACACACACACACACACACATATATATATATATATATATATATATATATATATATATACTCACAGGCACACAACAGTATACATATATGTAAAACATATTTAGAGAATTTATAAGTGCCGTGCATACAAATCTCTATCCTGAATCACTTGAGTAAAGTGTAAAAACCTAGAATCTGTACATGCTCATACATTTATATGGAAAGATATGTATACATTTATTTATATGTACACACACACACACACACATACACACACACATATTTTATATATATATATATATATATATATATACAAAGGCGCAGCAGTGGTTGTATGGTAAGTAGCTTGCTTACCAGCCACATGCTTTTGGGTTCAGGCCCACTGCGTGGCACCCTGGGTGAGTGTCTTCTACTTATAGCTTCAGGCCGACCAAAAGCTTGTGATTGGATATGGTAGACGGAAACTGAAAGAAGGCCGTTGTATATATATGTATGTATGTATGTATGTATGTATGTGTGTGTTTGTGTGTCTGTGCTTGTACCCCCACCATCGCTTGACAGCCGATGTCGGTGTGTTTACGTCCCCGTAACATTAGCTGTTCAGCAAAAGAGTCCGACAGAATAAGTACCAGGCTTACAAGGAATACGTCCTGAAGGCGGTGCTCCAGCATGGTCGCATTAAATTGACTGAAACAAATAAAAGATTAAAAGAATATACATATATGCGTGTATACGTGTGTATGTATATACATACATACATATAAATATATATATATATATATATATACATTTATATATATATATGTATAAGTATATAATATATATATGTACATAACGTATGTATATACATGCTTTAGTTTATGTATGTATCTATCTGTATGTATATAATGTGCATATGTGCATGCATGCATATTTGTGCATTTTTATGTATGTATATGAGTCTGTCGGATTAACTATTGTTTATAACATCTCCAAAACGATGATGGCGACTGTACAAAAAACGATAAATTATTACCTACAGGAAAACACCATTAACGCGTGCGTAACTTTACCAGAGCTGCAGCAATATCCGTATAAATTACGAGTCTTCTCTGTGATACCGTGTGTAAATATATGAATGTAGGTGTGCGTACGTGTGTGTGAGTGCGTGTGTGTGTGTGTGTGTATTTGTGTGCGTGCGGGTGTGTAATTTCTAGGGTCTTTTACACTTTGTATGGATATATAGATATACATAAATATATATATATATATATATATATATATATATATATATATATATATATATATATATATATATATATATATATATATATATATATATATATATATATATATATACGTTTAGATATATGCATATATTATATATTCATTCATATATAATATATGCATATATGTGTGTGTGCGTGTGTGCTTGTTCATTGTTTTTCCGCAAATATGAACGGTGACGATTTGTTTTAGAAGCTCAAGGATAGCTTACAGGTACATGGCCTGATATCTGAATCTGCCGTTTCATTGTGTGTATGTGTGAGGAGGGGTGTATATTCTTATGTGTGTGTCATTGTGTGTATTTGCGTCCCCACCCCACCATCGACTGACAATCGACGTTGTTGTGCTTACGTCCCCGTAACATATCTGTTCGGCAAAAGACTCCAATAGAATAAGTACTCGGCTTTCAAAGAGTAAGTCGGGGGTCAATTTCTTCGACAAAAGAAAAACTTATAAGGATAAGGTGGAGTTTCAGCATGGCCGCAGTCAGAAATGACTGAAAAAAGTGAAAGAAGAAAAGGATCTATCTATCTATCTATCTATCTATCTATCTATCTATCTATCTATCTATCTAGCTAGCTAGCTAGCTAGCTAGCTAGCTAGCTGTGTGTATGTACGTGCATACATAAATTTTGGTTCGCAAATAGTTACATATATAAATATATATACTACTATAGCCTCGGAGCGACCGAAGCCTTGTGAGTGGATTTGGTAGACGGAAACTGAAAAAAGCCCGTCGTGCATTGTATCCTTGAGTAAGATACTTTATTTCACGTTGCACCAGTCCACTCAGCTGTCAAAAATGAGTTGTACCTGTATTTCAAACGCCAGCCTTGTCACACTCTCTTAAGAGCACACGTGTCTGTGGAGTACTCAGCCATTTGCACGTTAATTTCACGAGCAAGCTGTTCCGCTGATCGTATCAGCTGTGACCTTCGTCGTCGTAACCGACGGAGTGCTCCTATATCTATAAATATATGTATACATATATTTGTATTAATGTTTTCGTTTTATGCCGAGATATGATAACAAGATTTTAAAATTAAATTGAGAAATTGATTTTTTTGTAGAGTGCATATTAACTATGCTTTTTAAAGAGGTGCGATAGTGACCTCGAAGTATCGATGTCCTAGCTTTCGTCAGACTCTCTGTCTCTATATATAGTTACTTATACTGGAATATATTTCATTTCTATAGAAAACCCACTTTTTCTTCTTTCACACTCTCTATAGTTTATTTCTTTGACACTGTCTATACTTTATTTCTATATAATGATTAATAACAGGTAGTTTTCTATCGCAGTAATTAAGTTATATATCTTAAAAGCTTCAGGACTGCTTATATACGAATGTTGGTGAATTTCTGTTTAAAAGAATTATTATTTGAAGAACCAGAAAAGGAAATTTCATTAAATAAAATGATGGTGGTAATTTTCATTCACACAGGAGTAAAAATAATTAGTAATATCGATCCAGGGTAAAACATTACACTCCCTCATTGCCTTGAGCTAAACAACTAATCAACTGTCAAATTACATTGATACAAATGGAAACAATAACACCGAACTGTGTAACTTCAATCATAAGCACACGTGGTTTTAGATAGATGTCTAAATACGTACTTAAATGAACGTGTCAACAAATCTCTAGAAATGAATGAAATACATTTTCTACTCTCAATTGGTAGAAACATGCAGTATAGCTGTAGGTGGAATTGTCAATGGCAGGAAGTGTGTGTTTAATATCCGTATGAAGACAGAATAATTGGGTTCTTCTGAATAATATTTTTCACGCGGAAATTTCAAATTAAGGTCAATAATATTACCAGCCAAACTCCTTAACACTACAATGGATCAGTGGTCCTTCATGTGTTTGTCATAACGTAAAACTTTTATTTACACGAATCTCATTTTTCCTACTTTCCTGAAATAGATAATCGTTTATTTCATGCAATGGAATATTTTACAGAAGCAAAGTGTCTATATACATTTCGTGTGAGTGTATATATATATATATATATATATATATATATATATATATATATATATATATATATATATATATATATATATATAATGAAAAGGAAGATAAACCACGACGGAACTCAGAACATAAAGACAGACGAAATGGCGCTAAACAATTTACCAAGCGTGCTCGCGATTCTGCCAACTTGCCTTCTCTGAAAGCCTGTCACGTTCACAGGCATAGCAGTTTTCGGTGTGCGGTTGCAACGCTTTCGAATGTGCTGACGGACTAGATGGTTGGCTGGGTGGCTGGATGGTTGGCTGGTTGACTGGTTAGCTTTCTGGCTAACTTAGTGACTATGCGATTGGCTAATGCTATATGTTAGCTAATGCTATATGAGTGGAATTTAGTAGACAGGATAGAATTTTAATCATTTCAACCATGTGTATGTTCACAGAAACGTTTTTAAATGTTTAATATTCGCATGACTTAATACAATTCACTTCCCTAAAATAACAGTCGAAATATCATGAAATCGGCAATGGAAAATAATTTAATTTGCCAACTACTTTAATATTAATGTGAGCGATATGCTACAATTACTGAGCAATTTGCTCCTTAATCCCTGAAGAGATTCTGAATTCCCGACACGCTACTAGTGGCAAATACGTCCAGCGTTTGTCACTTCTAAAAACAGTATTAATCATGGACTAATCAGGCTATAACAACTTTCGCTTGCTATAAAAATAAATATGCAATATATGTTTTAAATGATACGGAACAGTGGAGGTGCAATGGCCCAGTGGTTAGGGCAGCGGACTCGCGGTCATAGGATCGCGGTTTCGATTCCCAGACCGGGCATTATGAGTGTTTATTGATGAAAACACCAAAAAGCTCCACGAGGCTCCGGCAGCGGATGATGGCGAACCCTGCTGTACTCTTTCGCCACAACTTTCTCTCACTCTTACTTCCTGTTTCTGTTGTGCCTGTAATTCAAAGGGTCAGCCTTGTCACACTCTGTGTCACGCTGAATATCCCCGAGAACTACGTTAAGGGTACACGTGTCTGTGGAGTGCTCAGCCACTTTCACGTTAATTTCACGAGCAGCCTGTTCCGTTGATCGGATCAACTGGCACCCTCGAAGTCGCAAGCGACGGAGTGCCAATAACAACAACAAGATAAGGAACAAATATTGTTTCGTCATTTTATTCAACCATGCAAGGCAAATGAAATTTGACGATGTTTCACTAGGTCACTTAATAACGAGTAACTGATGAATGCAGAACGATAAACACGTGATTCACAACATATGCTGTCGTTTTCCATAAAAGAATCGATATTGTATTTCTGATACCTCGAACTTGGATCTATTTCTGAGTTTTAGTAATAGAACCCGCAACTACATTTTGGAATGAGTGTCACGAAGCTAGTTCTGTGTAATTCATATTATTGTGTTTTTGGATGGAAAAGAGGTACAAATATCTAAGAATATCTGCTGGAATCTCCCCTCTCGTAATTGAGCTTGTATGTTACTTTGACGACCGCAATGTCTTCTGACTCTACAATCGTATTTGTAAAAATATTATCTCACTTGAATGCAATCTAATGTTTCCTCCTTATTCAGGTCACCGCATTTCAAATCTTCCTTTTTTTTAAATGTTTCTCTGCGCTTCCTTATCCCTGGTATCATCTTGTGATTTGAAAATATATTCATTGTTGCAAATATATCTATTGTTGCTAACTAGTGGAATCTTTTTGAGATTGGCAAAAAGAGCGAAAAATCATCGTTTTCAGCTCTACCAACATAATCATATCCAATTGCTTGTAGAGCGTTCTCTCTTCCGCCTCCCTTGCGAGTGGGAGTTTACGCTCTGATGCGTAATATACGATGAAAGTATTTGATATACTTATCGCTGAAAAAAATGAATCAAGATTTTTCTCTTTTTCTTCTTTTGTGTTTTCCTAATTTTAGGTCTCCTTTCCTTGACATTATTCATTCTAAAGAAAAAAGAAAGCGCGCCTATTTCTGTTTTATGTGCATTTTTTTCCTTCATGAATGGTATGTGAATCCTTCTGGAATAGTTTCTCGATAGCATTGCACTCGTATTCCAAACACTGTTCTTTCGCTTGATTGCAGTTCCTTCTTATCATTTATTTAGATCTTTAATGTGTTTCTGGTCAATAGCTTTTTTCATTCGTTTTCTCGTGAGACTTTTAATCTCAATGACTAACATTTATATATTACTTAATACAACAGTGTTATTTCATTAACCCTTCAAATGTTTATATACTCTTTGAGGCTTATCAACTACAGTTGATAGATCACGCGCCACTGCATATGCATTTGGAGCTTTCATTGTGTAATTTTCACTGATGCGAAAACAATATGTATGGTCGATTTTGGTAAAACTTAAGGCATTTTGAGGTTTTTTTAAATTTGCCAGTATTAGGTTATGAGTTTTGCCAAAATTTACTCATGCATATGAAAGGCAGGTTTTAATCTGGATTCAATGTATCTCTTTCGAATTAGATATTCTATGATTTCCCAAAGCTATTTTCATCACCAACTTAAACGTTAGATATTGGAAAGTAAGAATTGCCACAAAGAATTTGTTTGCATTTATCCATTTTATCTGCTATGCTGTTGAAATTGCGTACGTCATAAAGATCTACTATGCGTTCTTTTTTTACCTTCTACCACCGGCGAATTTAATGTCATTCAAGGACTGTGTACTTCTGAATAAGTGATGATTTATTTATTTGATTTTAGGTGATCAAGAACAGTGCCCTCTGACCAAGCTGGGAGCCGTACGGCGTTTTCTTATCTCCTCGTCGAAACCGTTAATGAGAAAATAAGGAGAAAATAAGCAAACGAAAGCAAATGAATATTACAGCAATTGTGCCACTTAGGCACCCTTTGACTGTTCTTCTCTTCACCTTAGAGGATCCTTAATCAAAGTTCTCAGAAAACTAACGAGTGTAAACAAAATAGTTCTAACAAAAGTCAACATTCACGATTGACATGACGATGATGATAATGATGATAATAATAATAATCATAATAATAATAATGATTATTATTATTATTATTATTATTATTATTATTATTATTATTATTATTATTATTATTATTATTAATGAAATTATGATTGCTATTGTTTCCTTTTCGTTCATGAGGTGTTGTGCAATCTGTTGTTATATTAGTGTTTGTATTGAGTGTTCTGTGTGTATTGTGTTTGGTATGCGTAATGCTGGTGGTAGTTTATTTCATTGGATATTTGCTGCATAGAATTTGTCTTGTGTTTGTGGATTTTTTGCTTAGGTTCCATTATTGAATTGATAGTGTGGAAATTCCACTTGCTGGTAGTCCTCAATGTGTCCGTGTTCTCTTGGCTTGTGAAGATAAGTATCATGGAGGAGGATTGTGTGAGGCCCGTAACAAGTTGTTATCTGCTGTTACAGAATTAGCCGGAGTTAAGTGAAATATACAATGACGGACTCTTCTGTCGGAGACCACGTATGAGTGTTCAGCTCTTTGCTGAACGACCGTTACAGATGATTTGTTATAGCGATCAAATGTATGAGCTTTCCATTACCTCATTCCCTCCATCAAGTCGATATTGTTTGTACAGATGTAGAGTCTAAGTTATCGCAAAGCAAAGTGAGATGAAGTGTTTTTCTCAAGAAGACAACGCACTACCCGATCGAGGGACTGAAACCACGATCTCGCGATCATGAAGGCAACAT
>NC_142947.1:39499491-39549491 GCF_046866305.1 Octopus bimaculoides | reverse complement strand
CCGAGTTTCCTGGGATACCAATCACAATACTTTTTTTTATAGCCCTGTGTATGTTATTTGCATTGACTCTAGAATCTGCATAGCCACAGAGGCTTATGGAGTAATATATTTGGATTACCGTCTCTTACTAATCCTTCGTCGTTTTGTCTTATACACGTACGCATGGACACACACACATACATATATACAAATGCATATAATACATTTATACATACATATACATATAAGTATGTATTTTTATATATATATATATATATATATATATATATATATATATATATATATATATATATATATATATATATACATATATACACACACACACGCACGTACAAGCAAATATGTATATTCATATATATAAATAATGTTATAGGTGTGAGCGTGTGTGTATGTCTACATTCATTTGTGTGTGTGTGTGTGTGGGGGGGGTGTGAAATATTTCTATTTACTATATATTACTTTACAGAAATCCAGTCAGTATCATAGAAGTACGTTATGTATTGTATTTAATTTTAAAGCTTAGTTAAATCACAACATTGATATGCTTTAACCGTTCAGTGTCCTGATATTCATTCTACAAATCCAAATCTAATGCATATTCAAGTATCGGCCTTTTCTCTCTTATACCTGTATATGTTGCAGACATTGGACCATGGACAACTACGGGTTGAGACAAGCAAATCGATTCCAGAACATATATTTTTCAATTGTGTGTCCCGTTGCCAAACTCCCAAGTTTTGGAAAGTAAATAAACCAACTACCAAATTCACTTACAAGATATTGGTTATATGGTGGCTATACTAGAAGACACATGCTCAAGGTGCTGCGCAGTGGGTTTGAACCGGAAACTATCTGGCAGCGAATCGAGCTTATTAACTAGACAACCAAGCATAAATATTACATGACATTTGTCTTGTATCTTACAACCAATTACTCGAGTCAGCCTATAGATTCTTGGCTCAATATATATATATATATATATATATATATATATATATATATATATATATGGGAGAATATACAAAAAATAACAACAGACGAGGACAGGTGGTGTAAATAACAAAAGTATATATTAGTATGACGCTCGGGAATACGGAAAGTCTTTGACGTTTCGAGCTACGCTCTTCAACAGAAAGAATACGGAGACAAGGAGAAAAACACGGAGAAAAAAAATTGAATAGTGTTCAGTCAACGGTCAATCATAATAATGGCCGATCATAACAATGACTGACCGGAAGTTAGAAATTCTTATTTCAGGAGAGCTAAGAAAGGGGGAGATAACAAACGGTGATCGGGAACGAGGGGCTGTGTGTGGGAGGTAGACTGCTGGTGATCTTGACGTATGTAGTGTGAAAATGGGGGAAGGGAGAAAGGGAGAAAGTAGTTGGTCAGTTGTAGTGTGTGCGTGGTGTGATGCGAGGGTATTGGTGTGGTGTGCGTGGTGTGATGCAAGGGTATTGGTGTGGTGTGATGTGAGGGTGTTGGGAGGTGGGGAAGGCATGGGTGGAGTGTGGGGTAGAGGTAGGGGTATGTGGGTAGGGTGGGGTATGTGGGTAGGGGTGGGTGGTTGGTGTAAGGAATTGGATGGGGTGGAGTGGGAAGGTAGAGTAGGAGTGTGTTGGGGTGTGGTGGGATGAGCTTATGAGGGGGTGTTGACGAGGAGGGAGAAGGGGAAGGTGGATGTAAGAGAGGGGGAAGATGGGTATGGGAGGGGAGAGGAAGAGAGGAGAGAGGGTGGGTATAAGAGAGGGAAGGGGGATTGAGAGAGGGGGAAGGTGGGTATGGGGGGAGAAAGAGGGGAAGGTGGGTATGGGGGGAGGAAGAGAAAGAGAGGAAGAGAAAGAGAGGAAGAGAAAGAGAGTGAGAGAGAGGGAAGAGGGGTATGGGGGGGGGGAAGAAGAAAGGAAGAGAAAGAGAGTGAGAGAGAGGGGAAGAGAGTGAGAGAGTAAGGGTGAGAGAGTAAGAGAGTAAGAGTGTAGAGAGTAGGAGAGTAAGAGTGTAGAGAGTAAGAGTGAGAGAGGGGGGAGGGGGAGTACGAGAGAAGAAAGTGAGAGAGAGTAAAAGAGAGGAGAGAAAGAGGAGTGAAAGAGTAGGAGAGTAAGAGTGTAGAGAGTAAGAGTGAGAGAGGGGGGAGTACGAGAGAAGAGAGTGAGAGAGAGTAAGAGAGAGGAGAGAAAGAGTAGGGGTGAAGAGAAGTGGGAGTGGAGAGAAGTATGAAGAGAGGTGAAGAGACGTACAAAGAAGTAGGAGTCGGAGCAGGAGGTGGGGGAGGGGAGAGATGGGTGGTAGGAGGGAGGGTGGGGGAGAGAGACAGGAGGAGGGGGTTAGATGAAGAGTGGAGGGGAGTTGAGCCCATGTGGCGCAAAGGAGCGAAGATAGAAGATTAATCCCTGTTCACGGCGCAAACGGGAGTCCGGATGGCCCCTGTGCATGGACAATCCAAACACAGACAGGTGTACATAAACTTATATGTAGCAGTTGGATTATTGACACTTTCTAAAAATTTTTTGCTCACCAATGCATATTACTCGTGATATTTTGTTTTGGGTGGGGCGTTAGCAAGAACCATACTAATCTCTGAGAATCTATAATTTGTTAGTTGAAAACTTAATTTAGTTTCTCTTATGATTAACTGATAACAGGTAAAAATAGAAAATAAATTTCATTTTCCGTGAGTAAATTAAATAGAGGTGCGCGTTGTAAACTCTGATATAAGTCTTATGTAGCAAGTGTTCTTCGTGTGAATATATATATATATATATATATATAAATTATAATACAGGGTATCAAGAGATACCACCACGCTGAAAAAATAGCAGTCAAATCCTGACTCTAAAACCACAATAATATATATATATATATATATATATATATATATATATATATATATATATATATATTATTGTGGTTTTAGAGTCAGGATTTGACTGCTATTTTTTCAGCGTGGTGGTATCTCTTGATACCCTGTATTATAATTTATATATATATATATATATATATATATATATATATATATATTCACACGAAGAACACTTGCTACATAAGACTTATATCAGAGTTTACAACGCGCACCTCTATTTAATTTACTCACGGAAAATGAAATTTATTTTCTATTTTTACCTGTTATCAGTTAATCATAAGAGAAACTAAATTAAGTTTTCAACTAACAAATTATAGATTCTCAGAGATTAGTATGGTTCTTGCTAACGCCCCACCCAAAACAAAATATCACGAGTAATATGCATTGGTGAGCAAAAAATTTTTAGAAAGTGTCAATAATCCAACTGCTACATATAAGTTTATGTACGTAAATGTTTATACATATATATGGGATAGAGATACGTAAAGATACACAAAGTCACACACAGACACACATATATTATATATGTATGTATTATGTATATAATATACATGCAGACATAGACACACAGACAGGCACACATGCATATATATGACGTGTATTCTGCTGAATAAAATTACTGCCGTTTGTCGTATTTCGGTAATTTCAACCAATCAATAACGTGTGTTCAGCTGAATAAAATTACTGCCGTTGTTTGTGAACAACAACTATCGGCGGTGTATATTTCGTTTGTCACTGTTGTTTATGACATCGTTCGTGTGTTTATACTGGTTTTAACTTTAGGCTTTTAGGATTAGGGTTAGAGTTTTAGGGTTAGAGTTTTGGAGTTGAGGTTAGGATTAGGGTTTTAGGTTTAGGGTTAGGGTTTTAGGATTAGAGTTAGGGTTAGGGTTTGAGTGTTGGGGTTAGGGTTTTAGAGTTAGGGTTAGGATTTTAGGTTAGAGTAAGGGTTGGGGTTTTAGGGTTATCTATTTCCTTTAACAGTCTTTACAGTTCCGAGCAACGCTGGGTACTTAAACTTGTACTTTCACCCTGTCGTTGTTTTTTCGAAGCTCTAACTCTCCAGATTTTAATTATATTTAAATTTTCTGGCTCCTGCTGTTTAATGAAGTTTTCGTCTATTGTCATTGAAAGCTCGAAATAGGGAGTAACTAATACTCGACAGCTGAGGATGTGTTAGACTTCTGGTATTTCTCCCGTACTTATCTATCATTATGTGTTTACGTACTTTTCACACGTTGGTAATGTCCTGTACTTGATTTTTGCTTTGTATTTATTTATTTATAATTCAACGCCATGCAGCCTTGTCCACGGTATATATATATATATATATATATATATATATATATATATATATGTATGTATGTATGTATGCGTGTATATTGCATGTGCAACCCATCTGAGACAGGGAAACTCAGATACAAGACCGGGTCTCTGAATGCTGAGTGTCCCCTTCACTGGGTTGTGCTATGCTATCAATAGTCTCTGATGCATAGATTAGGCTTTCCAGCATGTTTGTAGCAGTTTGTGAAGGAGATGAAAACCTACGAAGAAAGATCCTAAGATGTATTATTGGCATCGTAGCACATATGTGCACCATTTACTTGATACCATTCCTTCAAGAAATTGTTTCTATACAGTCCTTCACCAGTTAAATCAAATCATATGCGTATATTTCCTGACAACTTCAATTTATTTATTCTGTCCGGAGAGTGAAAGCGGCCGCCCTATGTATCAACGTTCATTTCAAATTTTGGCAAAAGGCCACCAGGTTTGGGTAAAGGGGTAAGTCGATGAAATCGTCCCCAGTGTTCCACTAGTTCTTATTCTATTGAACCCGAGACTATGAAAGGCAAGGTCGGCTCCGGCAGAATTTGAACACAGAACATAAAGATAGCATAATGCCGCTAGCCATTTTGCCCGGGGTGTTAACGATTAAGTACGCTATACAGCTTATAGAAAATAAATATTGGTTCGAAATTTGACACACGAACAGAAATTCTATTGGTGGGGAGTAAGTTGTTTACATCGACTAGTACTTATTTTATTGTCTCTGAAAGTATGAAAGGCGGAATTTGAACTCGGAACGTAAAGATGGACAGAATACCGCTGAGCTTTTATAAAATTCAATTCAATTCATTTCCAGAGTCTCGTTAATCACCATAATTTCATATGAACTGTATTAATATAGACAACATAGTAATTATTTATCAGCCAAGATTATATTTCTATATTTATTAATAATTATGTGCTTTTTCTTTTGTTGCAGTCATCCATTTTTAATGTTTTGTGCATTAACCATTCTTCTCGGTAACTGCTTCAAATTTATAATAGATATTCCTTTATTTCATGTCCTTCAATCACAAAGATATTCTCAATTAAAATTCATTGTACGACATATATACTAATAATTATATAGGATTTCACCGACGTTTTCCAAATATAGGCGCAGGCGTGGCTATGTAAGGTAAAATGTTCTTTCCAATCACATGCTTCTGGTTTCGGCCCCAGCGCGTGACACCTTGGGTGTTTTAACTATAATCTTGTGCTGACCAAATCCTTGTGAGTGGATGTGACACACGGAGTCTGCGTGGTTGTGTGATAAAAAGCTTGCTTTCCAAGCATATGGTTCAGGGTTCAATATATATGGCGGCTTGAGCAAGTGTCTTCCACTGTGACCTCGAGTCGACCAAAGCCTTTGAATGGAATTGGTAGACGGAAACTGAAGGAAACCCGTCGTTTGTGTTTATATATATATATATATATATATATATATATATATATATATATATGTAAGTATAGTTGTCGCTAAAGTGACGGAGGGTGTTGGTAAGCGCCAGCATTGCTAGAAATAAGTGTCAAAACAACCCTTAGCCACTTGAGAGCACTTTTATAATGACTGATAAGGGAGACAGGCTCCTTCCTTACGAAAAGCGAGATGGAGTCATATCAGCGGTGATTTCAGATTTAATCAATCTTCATCAGTGACCCATTACTTCATCGCCAAGGGTTACGGAACATAAGTAATTCTGTCAGCCTTACTTAGAGTCTTTAACTCTTGGTGATGAAGTAATTTGATGAAGATTTATTAAATCTGGAATCACTGATGATATGACTTCATCTTGCTTGTCGTAAGGATGAAGCCTGTCTCCCTTGTCAGCCGTTGGAAATGTGCTCTCACATGGCTAAGAGTTGTTTTGACTCTTATTTCTAGCAATGTTGGTGCCTTACTAACACCCTCCGTCTCTTCGGTGATGACTGTACTTTCTGCCTATCGATTCGAAATGGCGATTAGACAGCTTAATGACATATATACACGTGTGTGTGTGGGTTGGTGTCTTTGTGTATATGGTTGTCTCCTACTACCGCTTGACAACAGGTGTTGGTTTGTTTACGTCTGTGTAGGCTAGCGGTTCAACAATGAAGAACCGATAGAATAAGAACAAGGCTACAAAAAATAAATAATAGGGTCGATTCGCTCGACTAAAACCCTTCAAAGCGGTGCTCCAGCATGGCTGTAGTCATATGGCTGAAACAAGAAAACGGAATAGAAGGATATATACATGTATTTATATATGTTTATGCATGTGTTTATAAATATTTATATATGTATGCATACATGTGTGTATCTAAAATTAAGCACACCTGGCAAAATGCTTAGCGGTATTTTATCCGTCTTTACGTCCTGATTTTGACCTCATAGTTAATAACAACATTAGGAGCATATTTTGAAGTGAGTTTATTCCGTATTCTTCAAGCGGCTGCCACGAGGATGCGTTTCACCAAACTTAATCGTAAGCAATTTTCTAACACTCCCCACAATTTTTATGCTACTCTTTATTCTCAACTTGTAAATAACACAACTGTTTTATGTAGTTGAGTGCTATTCGTTGTGTATTGCGGCGCAAACGTCAAAAATGTATAACATCCAATTCAATGTGCACTTAGTATGATAGTCGTAACCGACAGCGCCTGTCCTGCGCGAATCTACTCATAAATCCCAAATTATTCTATTTGATCATATGCTCAATCAAAACGTTTTGAGAGCTCATGAGCAGCCTGATCAACGTACCACTAAGTCGAACTTTTAGCTCGTTTTTCGTAATCCAAAAATTGGCTCCATATAGAAAATGCAATTGTCATACTTTCTAAAACAAGATCAGCTTTCTTGTCTTTCATGTTCTTGATTGCCAAATGTTGTGAATATTTATTTAAAAGCATTCTAGGTTATCATAAAAATCTACTTACCATTGAACATTAGGATTTGTGGCACTTCAAAGTACTGAGTACCTTGCCTTTTGCGTAGAAGTTGGGGCAAATTGAAGGGTGGATTTCTTCCTGAATGATGGTCACACCTTCAGATGTCCTTCTAATGACAAACAAAACTGTTTCGAAAATAATCTGTTACTTCTATCGGACCAACAAATTAACTAGACAATTTTAACGAGTATCTAGTATTTATTGAATAGTACATATTGTAATATGAGCTCTTCCGTAGAATATCCAGTTTTACATTTTCTTCATTTCTTTTGCTTTCAGTGAGAGACAATGGTGAATCTGTGCTCCTTTCATCATTAAACTTCTGTAATACTTACACCTAACCCACATGATAGAGAGAATGAACATTCAGCATAAAACAGTAACATCTCGATTAACTTTGGCAACATTTGCAGTGAAACACTAACAATTTCTGGATAGTTTATTCTTCCACTCCGAAGAGCAGATTCGTAAAATATTAGATAGTTATCACTAGTTTGGTTACAGATAACTGAGAGATAACAATCAATGTGTTGCAGAGTTCTAGGAGGCTGTCGCATCTGTGTAGACAGACGATAATTAAACTATAAACAGTATGACGTTCAAATCGTCAGCCTATAGTTGGTCACGCTGTGTTATCGTAAAGCAAGTCGATTGTCTGGTAATTTGATGTTGCAAAAATTAGAATCTGCCAAAAGTAAAAATAAAAAGAATTAAATATAAGATTTATGTTTATCATTTCTATTAAGCATATCATGAGTGACATGTTGTGATATTTTAATAAAAATTTATCATTATCATTTTATCCAGTCAGTAGAAAACGACATAATTTGATAAGCGTATTTCCCCACTAGACATACTACAATTGTAATTCAGTTTTTAAACAGACCGGACATTGTGACAAAAAAAGAAGAAAACTACATTAATAGAAATACATACATCTATATACACAAACGTATGGATGTGTGTGCGTATGTGTGTGTGCGTGTAGAATATATGCGCAGTGTGTGTCTGTGCTAGGGACAGATTGTCTTTTAAATTTATGGAGTTGAAAACATGACTGAGTTCTATTTTTTATTTTATTTTTTATTCATGTTAACAAATTCTCATTTCGATGAATCTCTCTTACGCTTATATTTCGTTTGGAGCGATAAGGTTACGAAATTTTCTCTTTACGAAAGTTTGCAGTCTATCTCACCTCATCTGGACGTGACGAAGATCTCCCATTTCTACTCCTCCTTACGTAGAAATTTTCCCGCCAGATCTTCAGAGTGACAGCTTTGGTTTTCTACGAGATTGCATGTAATGTTGTAACGCATATATGTTGTATACTTATTGTGCACTTTAAATCTAACGCATTGATTTACACTTTAGTCTTCTATTTATAATTAAAAGAGATAAAATGCAGAATCATTATCTTTGACGTTTTACCAATTTGCTTTGTTGAACGGTATGTGACATGGTACGTTATAAATGCTTCTTATGTTAAGGGGGAAAAGCGTTGTACTCGTCTGACTTATGTACAAATATGTATATACACCACACACACAAACATATACACACTGACATGCGCATATATATATATATATATATATATATATATATATATATATATATATATATATATATATATATATATATATATATATATATATATATATATATATAGATATATATATCAGCCGGTACCCACATTTAGCGCGTTGCATGTGATTCATGTCTTAATGGGAGAGTATTATACTCGCCTAGCTAATGTAACAATATACATTCATCACACACACACACACACACACACACACACACACACATACATATATATATATATATATATATATATATATATATATATATATATATCAGAAGTAGAACAGAAAGAGTACAACAGACGGAAACCAACAAAACACAACATGCAGAAAAACAGACGATAGCTGGACAAACGGCGAACACGACAAAAAAAAGACAAGATATACGGATCGCTCGCAGCCGTTTTCCTCATCAATCTTAGTACGAAAAGTATTTGTAGTTTCGCCCATCCACCCTTACATATAATGGCAGTAACAAAAACTACGCAAGCAGTGCAGGTGATTAACATAAAACACATTGGCATTAGATTTTCTCAACCTGAGCTTTGACAATATCACATAACATAGATATATTATTTGATGAATGTACGTAAACATACATTCATCATTTAAACTGAATGAATATTTATTAAAATGCATAAACGTACATTAATTTTCATTGAAGAATATGCATCAAATAAAATTATAAGAGGTGATAAAAGGGGAACAACTCATTATATTAGCAATATGACGTGCACTTAATGTCTCATTAATGTGGTTTCAACATTTTCGTTGTTTGCTGCAAATGCTCAGCAATTAGTTGGTATTGAGAATGAAGTTGGTTAAATAGCAAAAAAATATGGAGCACATCTGAAGAAATTATTGTCATATTTTTTGCTAGCTGCTCACAGATTTATAGAAATTATGAGTGGCCTTTGTACGTGCGGTTCCAATCTCACAAAATTACCATTCTCAAATTTACTTATGTCCACATCATTGAATTTTTACGAGCCCAATCTAGTCATTGCAAGGCAACTCAGTCTGTACTTGGCCTTAGAAATACTACCAGCTTCCAAATATTTTTTATATCATTTCAATACTTGCAAAATCACTGCTATTTCACTTCATTATCTATAACTAGATGTAGCAACACCAATGCCAGGACAAAATTCGAATGCAATAAAATTCTGTTACATCTGATACAAAGGACTCGTGAATATTGACTGAAAATCCTTGATTAGGATTTAATGTTACATAACTTTAATGAAGGCTACGTCCTGGCTGAATAGTTATCTTGTCAGTTAAAATGCTTAGCGGAATTTCGTCCGACTTTGCGCTTGAGTTCAAATCCCACCGTGGTCAAATTTGCCTTTCATCATTTCAAGATCGATAAAATAAGTACAACTTGAGCAGTGGAGTCAATGTAGTCAACTATCCCCCTCACATAAAATTGTTGACCTTATGCCAAAATTTAAAAGCAATATTACACACGTTAAGTGATGAAAGGAGAACAGATTCTTCAACGCCTCACGCTGAAGCCTAATCGAAATGAAGGAGATGTAAATCTGCATATTCTACGGATGAATTTTTATAACTAGAAATATGCAGCACTAAACTACATAGCAGCATTCAACTTAAAACCAGACACAAGTCAAAATTATCCAGTTAACTCCAGCTTGTCTGATAGAAGTAGCAGTCGCCTTTCGTCTAATTGTGGTAGAGATCAAATTTGGGACAGTTATTTAAGCAAAGAGTAGGTACAACTGTGGGTATGTGGTAATAAGTTTCCTTGTTAACCACATAGTTCCTGGTTCATTCCTACACCTTGGCACCTTCGGTAATGGCTTTACACTATAGCCCCGGGTCGACTTGTTTCTTGCGAGTGGATTAAGTAGAAGAAACTGAAGCCCGTGATTGCCTCCCACCACAGCTTGACAAACGGTGTCGGTCTGTGTCCACGCAATAATTTAGCAGTGCAGCAACAGAAGTGGAATAAGGAGCGTAAGATTTTAATAAAACCTAATAACAAAACGGTTCCCTAACATGGCTGCAGTCCAACGACTGTCAAAACCTGATAAGATAAGAAATAATTTTGTTAACGATTTATGTTATTTTCCAAGTTGAAATTATTTTCTCGACATCTTCCAAGTAGAATTTAGTATTCTTTCACTTATCCTACTTTGGAATTAATATGTTGTTTACACTAAAAGAAATAATTCGGAAAATGAAATTATCTAAGTCTCAGATAGGTGAATAAGTACATATTTTATATTCAATATCTGATAAGCAATGAGAAAGATCACACCACTTTCAGCAGCCAATCAGCGTTCAGGCTCTACAACACCACGTTGGCCAGCCAATCTTCGTGAAAACATGCGTTTTTTCTGGCACATGTGCTTCAACATATTTTCTTCAACTATTAACAAGTCACCCTACCTTAGGAAAGATTGAGTACCATGTATATGAATACTAACTAAGTCGTTATGCAGAAAGATACAGCTTTCAACAAGTTGAAAGTAGAGCGGATGAAATTCCAGCAAATCTCATGCTGAGAGTTTTTATTCTTTTACTCGTTTCAGTCATTTGACCGCGGCTTTGCTGGGGCATCCCCTGTTTGTTATCATTTTAGACAATATGGTTCTGTGAAACCTGTAATATGAATGGAAACTGATGCAAAGGAGGGAGTCAGTGAACTGACATTATATTACACTACCGTTAAGCGATCGATGGTTGACATCAAAAGAAATACAGCAAACCTTATATGGCAATGTCTGCAGTTTAAGTGACAGGGCTTCAAGATGAAGACTTTTCGAAAGATGAGTCAAAGCGAGAAGAGAGAAAAATTGAGAATATTCTTCAGAGAATTAAGCATCTTTTTCTGGGACCATCATTTATGAGCAGATTTTTAGCATTAATTTGCATGAAATTAGGAGATGCATTTATTAATTTTTTGGAAGCCATGAATTGAAATATGGGAACTACTGAGCAAATGAAGATTTGGTATGTTAATTTATCCCAACAACAATAAAATAAATAATGTTGTCAGTACGACCCTATGACGTTGTACGTTTGATCGTATTGTAATGGTAAATGGAAATTTAGATGCTAAAAGTTGTCGAAAGACTTTTAGGAAAACCATATTTTTCTCCCCACTAATTGAGAGCAGTAATTTGGTTTCAACATGATGTGAATAAAGAATTTTTTTATCAGTTCAACGGCGCTTAATCTGTACTGAAAATCCAGAATAAAATAGTAGAAAAATCATATAATATTGGTGATACAATTGCCAAGAGAGAGCTGGCAACTTCATAGAAAATCAGGATTTACGATCATGTGTTGAGAGACTGACAACAGTTTCTTAAGTGACACCATATCTCCATTAAAAGAAGCAATGATCAATATCTGATTTAGAACTATAAATCCAAAAGCGCTGAAGAATTTTATAGCTTCCATGTAAAGATGAAATTATCCGATCGCCAAAGACCAAGACAATCCTATAAAATATTGATGTAAAGTGCCATTCGAAAACTAAATATTATTTTGTTTCATAGGGTGATGTCATTCATATACGACTATTTTAGGTTAAAAGGCATTTGTTTTAGTAATATAAAACATCAAGTTTAAAGTAACTAAGAATAGAAAACAATACAATAAGCTTTGCAGAATACTACTAAAGTGTCTCTATGTAGGACAATTATGAGAATTTTTATTAAAGGAATAAACGCACATATTTCTAGATACAATATATCGGAAATAAAATAGAAGTTGGATTCTTTGAAAATCTTTGAACACTGACTTGCTGAGTCAATGAATATTCTTTTTCGAAGCTCTAATAATTCTGCCATCTCGCAGCCTTGTCTTGAAAAAGAATAATGGAAATTCATCTACTACACGTTTTCCCTTCAAACTATTTTATAAGCTAAACCTAACTACCTACGTTTGCTTTCGACTTTAGTTACTCTTGGTTCCATACGTTCTGGTTAATCTCAATCTTTCCTTTCACAAATCTTAAGTTATTCTAGTCGTTGAAGAATATTAAGATTCAGGCAGGCCAGGAAAATAATTCCTGTGTATTACATGAGATACGTAGAACAGTTAATGGATGATAAGAACAATTACATTATTGCTGTCTCAAAAACATATTTAATCAAATAAAGACAGCATTGTGACAGATATGATTATTTTGATATTTGTTGAGTTTAAGACATCATTTTATGAAAAATTATAAAACAAAATGTATATAATAGGCTGACTGCCAAATAATAACCTACTATCTGTTGAATGCCAACAATGTGATGGATGAATTCAATGATCGCCCATTAACGTTTGGGGTAAAATTATTTGTGAAAATTTTATTATCGGGAAGTTTGAAATATGTGGTTCATATAAAAGTTAAACAAAATATCCTTTTCCCATAAAGGCAGCATAACACAAATCAGTCTTTTAACTTCTGTCAGAAGAGGCTATACGGCCAGACGTGAAAAAATATGTGTATATTGAACGCTGTGAAGCAACGAACTGGAAGCGGGACGAAGTAAGTTCGTATGTTTGCTTGGCGATAGCCAAAATATACTCTTTACGCTTTTAATCATTTGACTACGGCCATGCTGGATTACCGCCTTTAGTCGAGCAAATCGACCCCGGAACTTATTCTGTGTAAGCCTAGTACTTATTCTAACGGTCTGTTTTGCCGAACCGCTAATTGACGGGGACATAAACACACCAGCACTGGTTGTCAACAATGCTAGGGGGACAAACACAGACACACAAGACATACACACACACACACACACACATACACACACACACATACACACACACACACACACACATATATATATATATATATATATATATATATATATATATATATATATATATATATATATATATATATATATATATATATATATATATATACTAGAGCGCCAGCATGATCTCAGTCAATAGACTGAAACTAATAAAAGAATATCACTAACTTCTGTATAGTTTTCGTCTTCCAAAGTCACTCATTCCCTCACAACGCACCGGTCCACCTGGGTCTATATATGTACTTTATAAATCTTTGCACTCAGACATACAGATAATTGAAGAAACACGTTGTAAACAATGTCCTTTGAGATTGCATAGAAAAAAATATCAAGCTTAATAATGATAAGATAATTTGTTTTGTTCTTGAGTTTGTTATCCTGAAATTCATTATCGATCTGCATATAAGTACTTATTTTGAATTAATTAGGCGTCAAATAATGAATCTGTTTCTTGGTGCTATATTTATTTAGATTAATAAATGAGAGACATATCAAGTGTATTACTGAATAAAATAATTACTGAATAAAATAATTACTGAATAAAATAATTATGTTCATTGTCGTTACTGCTACGCGTAATTATTTGATTTTTATTTATTCTTATAATACTCAAGTAAACATCACAGAATCACAGCACCATTGGTATGTTTATAAATGTTTGTGAAATATATTTGAAATTATGTATGCAAATGTACATCTTAAGTAGTACCATATTTTACATTGGTTTCACTTGAAATGTTAGATATTACACTTGATTCCGCATGTAAAATGTATATTTAATTATAGTTGACACATGAAAGTGAATTTCATTGGCAGCGGCGTTTCGTCACGTTATTGCCATATTTTAATTATTGCCAATAAACAGTAAAGCATCGTAATATCATTTGTTATTGACACTTTCTGATTTTACAATTGGGGAGCTTTCATGTAAATATTACTATTGGCGATGTATTTCCATGTCATTTCAACATTGGATTAAATTTGATATATACACCTGCTGTAGGCTCGTTGCAGCAGCATCACTGCCACTAATGACAGGAACAACAACAAAAGTACAACTATAATAGTTATATATCAACAACGAAAGTAATAGTACACTGAGCAATATACTGGCAACTTTCACATAAGAATGGATACATAATAAACATAGCTACATCGACGACGTACGACACTACTCAAATTTATTGTTCCCTAAGCAGATAATGGTATATTTGTTAGACTACACAAAATTTCACATGATAAACACTAAGACAGAAAATGTATTTTAACTCATCCAAGAGTGATGTTCAGAAGATACTCAGCAGACAGTTTAAATGCTGTGCATATAAAAAATGTGACGTTTGTAAAAAATGTGACCCCAGTGCTCGCTAATGCTTATTTTATCGACCCCCAAAAGTATGAAAGGCAAAGTTGACCCCTGCGGATTTTGAACATGGAGTGGGAAATCACCATTATTAATATTATTTGCCATCGTTAGTGCTAGCATCAGAATTATTATGAACAATTTTTCCTTCTCTTACCTTAATGTGTGTGAACACTAATTTTTCGCTTACTAGAATTCAATAACGTCTTAACTGCTGACATTTTTGTTCCTTCGTTTGAGCTGCTCTGATGATTTTCGACGAAGGATGTATTTGCATATGTCGGTCCACTCATCCGTCTCTTATATTGACTAAAATCGGTTGATATGTTGACGGATATGGTAATTCCAAGCAAATGGACATTCGTTAGAATATTTCATCATTGAACATATCATTCGTTTGTGTTTGTGTTTCATTGTAATGAAACTTATTTTCGTTGATGTCTTTTCGTTGAAGCTTGCTTATCTTAAAGCAAACAATCATTCGTTAATATTGATTTCTGACGCTGAGCCAAACCACAGAGTAGTTGATGAGCCAAACCACATCGGTATTGACGAAAGTAGTTGGTGGAAATAATATATGGGACGTTTCGTTATTTAAAACAGTCATAGAATGGTAACAATCAGTCTGTATCAAACAACATCAAGATCAAACTTAAATACGCACCAAGAAATTAATTCAGCTCCTAACACAATATTAAATCTTTTATCTTTTACTAGTTTCAGTCATTTTTCTGTGGCCATGCTAGAGCACCGACTAGAAATTTTACTCGAATGCATCGATCCCAGTACTTACAAATTTTTGGAAACCTGGCACTTACTCAATCGGTATCTTTTGCCGAACCGCTATGTTACGTGTACGTAATCCCATGAGCACCGGTTGTCAAGCGGTAGGGAGGAAGAATACATATATATACGACGCATTTCTTCTAGTTTTCGTTTGCCAAATCTACTCACAAGGCTTTAATCGACCCGAGGTTATAGTAGAATACACTTACCCAAGGTGCCATGCAGCGGGACTGAAACCGGAATCATGTAGTTGGAATGTATATGTTACATGGGCCCTTTTACGCTATGGACAAAAGAATTGTTGAACCCTATGCCTTAGAATTTATGCATTATTAGTATCCCTCTATGCAGACGCCAAGGTGTACAGTTCAGTTGAATGCCAGCAAAAGATAGTAACATCACTCTACTTTACTTAGTGCTGCCCGACCTACTTATGACTAGCACACTGTTCATTTAGGCAACAGAGAGTCAATAAAATCAAACTTACTGTCCTAAAAATGAAGACTTGAGGCTGTACTGCATCGGTAACAAGAACATCTTAACAGAAAGTGATAGTACTTTCCTAGAAAATTACCAATAACGAATTGGTTTTATAGAATTCCAAGCATTTCTCAATCCAGCGATGGGGAAGGCTTCCAGATGCGATTTCTTAAATAATGTTTTCCGATCAAGCCATACAATGGAAGTATTTTTGTGTCGTTTGTAGCAATTTCCTAGGATAGTCTTATTAATTCAATGCTGGGTTTACACCCATACGAGCCACATTTCATTCTGCCTGTCCCTTAACAATATCTTGTTATCAATCAGAAAGGTATATATGTATCCATCAATGATGGACGTTAGAATTTTATAATTTTAAGGCATGATATTGGTCAACAGTTCTGGGCATTATTTTTTTCAACACTTTTGGAAAGTAAGGTCCTCCACTCACCAAGCAAGGACGGAAATTTACCGGGATCATACATAATATTATTGTACTGATTGGTCTATCTCTCACGAGAATTAAAGTGAGCGTTCAGTTCAAGGTTAGAAGTTCTACCTTATCCGGGAGATTTACGTTTGTTATATGTCCTCATCGCAGCCGTTAGATCTTCAACAGAGATATCTTTCCATATTTTCTCTTTAATGCGTTCCATATCTCAGAATGTATTCCTTGGGTTTTAACACTCATGTTTATTTTGGCAACTTATCACTACAATTTTTTAGGATTATTTCGGAATATATTGTTATCCTTGAGGGAAATTCGTCTTTTATCGAACCTCTTTATACATTCTGCTTGGATTATTTATTGGTTTTCTTTGATTGCTCCATGAAAAATGGCGAATGAGTATTACGACGATGACGAGGAGAAAAGTAGGAGGACGTAGAGAGAAATGGTTTCGCAAACCAATGAGAGATGCTCTTATATGTTAGTTTGAAATACTGGAAATAGCAACCACATCTTCAAAGTTCATCCCTGTCATGCTGAAAAGAGAACACAGATAATGTAGTCCTTGATATGCAACGCCTGACAGAAGAAAATAGTCAAGGATGAATCACTTCAATCAAATAGGACAGCATTTAATAGCTGTGTTTTACAGTGATATAAATACAGTGGGTAGCATTTATCAGTTTTACAGCGAACCATCAAGAGAACTGATTAACATAATTTATATTTGACATCATGTATAGGAAATGAAATATATACATTATTGCTTTGTATATTGCATTAGTATAAATTCTTTTAGAAGTGTTTAACAATTTTACAGCAAATCATCAGAAACAATTAATAATTTTATTACAATTCGTATTTCTCATGACAGATAGAGAAATACATAAATATATACTCTACTGATGTATTTAATGGGTATATTTTGCACTGGTATAAATTCTGTTGGGGGTGTTTAGCAGTTTTGTAAATTTGTAGAATTATTGACTGTACATCGCAGCTGTGGTATCTTGTAGCTTAACATATCGTCTGTTCATCTTTTATAGTTGAATTCAGTTTCTGAAGTGTGTTCTGAATTCTGAGGTTTGTCAGCTAGCTATACGACACACTATCTTTGTCCTTATATTTTCGAACAGGGGAGTATCTATCTTTTGTGTTACTTTATTTATCATGCTTCTATCTACCCTTCTCATATAGATGGGGATCTTTTCTTCTGGAGCATTCATCAAATAGGTGAGTCATCTTTGAATTTCAAGCAATTTTTTTATCTAGTTGGTTCATATCCTCTGCATGTCAACTCACCACAGTATTATTATTATTATAATTATTATTATTATTATTATTATTATTATTATTATTATTATTATTATTATTATGATGATGATGATGATGATGATGAAGGCAGTGAGCTGGCACAATCGTTAGTACGCCGGGAGAAATGCTTAGCGATACTTCACCCGTCGCTACATTCTGGGTTCAAATTCAACCGAGGTTGATTTCGCCTTTCATCCTTTCGGAGTCGATTAAATAAGTGCCTGCTACGACTTAATCCCTTCACCAAAATGTGAGGCCTTGTGCTTCCAGTAGAGAGAATTATTGTTATTATTATTATTATTGTTGTTGTTGTTGTTATTGTTATGCTGGTAGATAGAAGCATCGGTGATCCGCAGGACGAAATGCTGCGCGGCATTCGGTCCGTATTTACTTTCTGAATTCAAATCCATTTCATGCTTTCGTGGTCGATAAAATTAATAAAAGTTGTGTACTGGGGTCAATGAAATCGACTTACTCCTCTCCTGAAATCGCTAAGTCGGTGAGCTAACAGAATCACTTGCACGCCAAGCAGAATACTTAGCGGCATTGCGTCTATCTTTACGTTCTGCAGTGGTCGAATTTGCCTTTCATCATTTCGCGGTCGATAAAATAAGTCCCACCTGAACACTGAGGACCCCGAAATTTCTGGCTCTGTGCCAGAATTAGAAACTATTGTTATTGTTACTAATGCTTCAAATTAGGGATACTTCTAAAACTGATGTTATTTAAGAGTGGTACGGCGTCTCTCATTATAGGATTTGCGATTAATTTATGCATGAGTTATGAATATGGTAGGTAATTAATTTAATTAATTACACTGCGAATATAATCCAGGTGATCAGTGTCTGTATGAAGAAGTTAGAACAATTAAAGCTAACAAATATGCTAAAATACAACATTTATTAAAATAACTAGATTTTTTTATGAATTAATATTGTTTAAAAAAAATACCATTATTGAAATATTTGTTGGCGCCATGTTTTCTCGAATAACATTTATTCGAGTATTATTTTTCACTTTGTAAAGTGTCATTCATACATTTGTGGTGAATATTGCGACAGAGCAGTGAAATAAACTATATAGAGAAAAAAACAAAGGACAATTATTTTCCTGAACGTTATTGATTAATAATAATTATTAGCATAAGGTGAACCATATTAAACATTCATGTTGAGAATATTTCCAAAATTCATTCTGAATGATCAATATGATTTTAGTCGAGATTTTGTGTGTAATAAATTAGTAACCTCCTAAATAAAATTATTATAAAAATATGTTTTTAGCAATTAATGCCAAAGGCATGTGAATAGTAAATGGCACATTGTACAAGGTTTGGAATATTTATTCTAGCGTAATGTACAAAATAAATGTAGAAGCATTGCCTGTGCTTGAAACTAACTTTACGTGGATTGTATAACGGTGGATTCAATCGTTCTATAACTACAGTATAGAGAGTTTGTGTTGGTAAACTGTTTCATACAGTATCTATGAGAAGTTCTTCGCTCACTCCTTTACAGCTCAATGTATGAGTTAAGACCCAAACGATATGCATACAGTGGGAACAAAGTGCCTCGCCGGGAATTGAACTCACGACCTCACAATCGTGAGCATAATACCCCAACCGCTAAGTCATGCGCCTTTAAACATCTCTAGCAACCAACAATGCACTGTCTGTTTCTAGACATTATTGTATTGAATATTAGTCATCCTAGGGTCGGGTATGCGGTTCTCATGGCGGATAAATGACAATAATAACAACATTCCGACTCAACGGAAATTCTTGGAAGTCGCAGAATTACCAGTTTACAGCCGGGTAGACTGGGGCAACGTGAAATAAAGTGGTTTTCTTATCTTCTATCTTCTACTTACTTCAGTAATTTTTACTGTGGTCATGCTGGGTCACCGCCTTGAAAATGAAGGAATACGTGACCGCAGGAATTCAGTAATAAGGCTTAGAGAATCGGGCAAATCCCTTTAGAAGACAGGTAGAAAAGGAGGTCATTCTACAATTAATCAAATCCTGCACCTCTCAAACTGCAGCTGAGTGCTCTCTTAACGATTAAGCTAAAAGATCCCTGAACCATTCAAGAACACAACGCACCATTCGGTCTGGGAATCGATGTCACTCTCTTGCAAACGTGAGTGCAACGTTCACTAATCTGTAGCACACGAACCTACAGTTACAAACATTATTACAATAATTGCCAAAAGAGAACGTGATTCAGAGATAATTAAAAGGCGACAAAGTTCTTTCGTTTGCCATAATTAAAATGAAAATGCGGAGATAATTGAAATCCTAGGGCTTTAGTATTTTTGCAAACATGTATCCCGAGCATGTCTAAAGGAATTATTGCACTTCATATATTGACCGTTTCATGTAAATTCGGAAACTTACAGAACATGCAAACTGAATAAATTAATTACAAATCTGAGCCAAGGAAATCCTAGGTTTTCTAATTTTATTGCAATAAGATTATTTGAAAATTAGCATTTAGATAAAGTATAATGCTGGCAACATTATGAGATACTATGTTTTCAGCTATGAAGACATGAATCAACAATTTCCATTCATTATTTTTTTTATTCTGCATTACTCTTAGGTGTTTTAGTCGTTAGACTGTGGTGATGCTGGGGCATCGACTTGGAGAATTTTAGCCGAAATAATCGAACCAAGTGCTTTTTTTAAAAGCCGAGAACTAGTTTAATCATTCTCATTTACCGAGCCGCTAGGTTACGAGGATTTAGTCAGTAATACAGATTGTCAAGAGGTGGTAGGGGCCAAGCACACACACAAACACACACATTCACACATATATATATACAACGGAATTCTGTGCGTTTCCGTTTACTAAATCCAACCACAAGACTCCAGAAAGCAACAAAAGAAGGCACATTTCAAAGGTGCAACGCAGTGGGACTAAACTCCGGATTTCGTGGTTGGAAAGCACTTTCTTACCACACAGCCACTCCAACGCTTATTTTAATTCATAGTTCTTTCAGAGATTCTTTCTGAATCGGAGAAATATTATCTCAACTAATTTGCAGATATACAAGTAAACGGAAACTGAAGAAGTCCAACATATATTTAACAAAATGGGAAAAAAGACTACTCAAATACTAGAGGTAAAGTAATATGCTTCTTTAAAAGTAGTAGAAATATAACAAAAGTTTCACGTTCCCGTCCGTCGTACAGTTTTTAACAAAACTGTAACAGCTTTTGTAATATTTCTGCTGCTTTTAAATAAAGTGTATATATATATAAATGTGTGTATGTGTCTGTGTGTGTCTGTGTGCATACGTTATATATATATATATATATATATATATATATATATATATATATATATATATATATATATATATATATATATATACATATATATATATAGAGAGAGAGAGAGGTTGAGATATATATATAGATAGATAGATAGATAGATAGATAGATAGATAGATAGATAGATAGATAGATAGATAGATAGATAGATAGATAGATGAACTGACAAGGAATGTAACCGCCCCAAGAAGCTTTTATAGAATCACTAGTCTAGATTAGTTTCGCCTATTCCATCGTCATCATCAGTAGTGACTACACTGACACCGTTCATGACTTGGCTGAATCCATCTACTACAATACATGTTTTATCATAAAAATTTATGGCTGATTTAATGAAATGTTAATGCGTATATTAAAAATTAATATATCCTGGCAGATAGATTTAGCTAAACCATCGACCGATGGAATAGTCACTATTGATGATGCCTATGAAATAGGCGAATCTAGTCTAGTCTAGAGATTCTAAAGATGGTCATGGGACGGTTAACTCCCCTGTCAGTGTATATATATATATATATATATATATATATATATATATATATATATATATATATATATATATATATATAATGCGCTCTTCTTACAACAATAGTCTTTATCTCTTATTGCTAACAATATCAGTGTTTTGGCTCCTCAGTCACATTTAGTGATGCACCATTTTGAGCGTAGCCGATGCCAGTACCGCCTGACTGGCTCCCGTAGGATTTTCGAGCGAGATCGTTGCCAGTGCCCCTGGACTGGCTCTTGTGCGGGTGGCACATGAGATGCACCATTTTGAGCGTGGCCGTTGCCAGTACCGCCTGACTGGCTCCCGTAGGATTTTCGAGCGAGATCGTTGCCAGTGCCCCTGGACTGGCTTGTGCGGGTGGCACATAAAAGACACCATTTCGAGCGTGGCCGTTTTCGTGCGGGTGACACGTAAAAGCACCCACTACACTCTCTGAGTGGTTGGCGTTAGGAAGGGCATCCAGCTGTAGAAACTCTGCCAAATTAGACTGGAGCCTGGCGTTGCCATCCGGTTTCACCAGTCCTCAGTCAAATCGTCCAACCCATGCTAGCATGGAAAGCGGACGTTAAACGATGATGATGATGATGATGATGATGATATTTAGACACAATTTAGACACATATTTAGACATATATACATATTTCGACACAAACACAAAATACACACACACAAAACACACAAAACACATACAAACACGCACACGCACCGACCCACCCACACACACACACCTATATATATATATATATATATATATATATATATATATATATATATAGATATAAAATGGTAATAAAATGCATATTTCTTTTACAAATTTATTGAAACTAATGATACATATACTATTTTTACATGGGAAAATGAAAGTATATTTTCATATTCCAACGTAAGCGCCAGTGGCGCGAACCGGTTTCCTCAAACGGCCAGGGACGTCGTTTGGGGTATCGTTACCAACCTCCTGAATCCATGTCTCCAAGTCCTCCAGTGTGCGAGGTTTTGTCTTGCACACCTCCTTTTTTTGTGTAACCCCACAGGTAAATATCACATGGAGTGAGATCCTGAATTCTGGCTGGGTGTTTTGAACTCCTAGATTTCTGTGGTCACCTTCTTCAAGTTTTAGCTTCTGCACGTTATTGGATTTTCCACGGATGGAAATTCGATTCTTTATGCAACACCGTACGTATTGTTTGTCTTGTTAGTCCACTTTCACGAGTGGTTGACCTGTTGTCTTTTGCGGGCCGCAATTAGACATTTCCTGCATTGATGCCACATTCTCCGTGGACCGGGATGTGGCTGGATGGCCACTTCTTTTTCCATCCTTCACAGAGCACATGGCCATCAGCTTTGCATGACAACTTTTTATTGTCTCCGGACGTAGTGCTGCATGCTTACATTTCCATGCACGCCTGCATCTCTTAACCAAAACAATGGAGTTCCACATTTCACAGCATGCTGTTATCTTAGCTCGCTCCTGAACAATCAGGCGACCAGCCATCTGATAAATAAGAAATAAGATAATGCGACAATAAGAAAACCAGAAATCCCCCATTAGTGTTGTCTGTTTTAAAACATGTTTTCGTCATGACTTCGGTGATACTAAGACCTTCTAATGCTAAGTCATTTTCCTCACACCCAGTGTATATATATTGAAATACATAAGAACTTGTATTTGATGATGAATAGTTATCACCAAAGCAATTGAAATCTCTGTAATGGACAGTAAGCTAATGTTCACTGGGTTTTTTCCCCTTTACTAGAAATAACAGAGAATAACGGACAAATCTTCAAATCGTAACCTAATCTTTTATGTAATGCTTTGGCGCATTAGATATTGTAGTGATTGTATGCCTAAACACAGACTATAATGATGACAAAAATGCTTTTGACTATATTTCTGCTTCGCCAGGCTTCACATGGATAAGCATCAATAACGTTTACCGTATTCTTTTTTTTTTTTTTTACAACGCGTCCAGATTCCAATACTGGAGAAAAGCACTTAATGCCGTAGTGTTTATTGAACAAACATCTACTCCATTTTGTATATTCTATTCCATTGAAGATAACAACATACTTCAAACAATTACATTTAACTCTATCCATCTAACTCTATCTCACTCTCATTCTCTCTCTCTCTCTCTCTCTGTATATATATATATATATATATATATCAATATATATGAATAATTGAATAATATATATTTATATGAATATATATATATATATATATATATATATATATATATATATATATATATATATATATATATATATATATATATATATATATATATATATGAATATATGAATATATATATATATATATATATATATATATATATATATATATATATATATATATATATATATATATATAATATATATAAATAAATATAAATATATATATACGTACATATATATAAACATTTATATATGCATAAATACATATATAATATATACACACACATGCACACACATATATATAGATATACACACACACAATTGGAGAGAAATGAAAAAATATATATACATACATGTACACACGTATATACATATGTATGAAAATGCACCATAAAGATAGAGTAATAGTCGGTATCTTTATGGACAAATTAAACGACAAAATAGATACAGTATTTCGCCTACATTTGTTAGATTTGTATATGTACGTATAGTGAAAGAGCGTGGGTTACTGGTTATCATATTTGCGTCAAGATTATGAGGTCATGAGTTCAATTCCGTGCAGTATTTTGTATCTTTGAGCAAGATATTTTATTTGACGTCGCTCCAGTCTACTAAGCTGGCAAAAATGAGCTGTACTTGTGTTTCAAAGAGCCAACCTTGTCACACTCTTTGTCACGCTGAATCTCTTTGAGAACTACATTAAGGACACACGTGTCTGTGGAGTGCTCAACCACTTTCACGTATTTTTGGTGTATCTGTCGTTATTGATTTCGAAGGTGCATAACTGAGTGGCTGGGGTATTTAGCTCACGGTTGTGGGGTCGTGAGTTAAATTCCCGGTGAAGCGAGTTGCCCTTGAGTAAGGCACTTTATTTCACGTTCCACCAGTCCGTCCACTCAGCAGGCAGAAATGAGTAGTACCTGTATTTGAAAGGGCCAGCCTTGTCACACTCTGTTCCAAGCTGGAACTCCCTGAGAACTTCGTTAAGGGTACACGGTGTCTGTAGAGTGCTCACCCGCTTGCATGTTAATTTCAAGGAGCAGGCTGTTCCGTTAATCGGATCAATTGGAACACGCGTCGTGGTAAACGATGGAGTGCTAGTTGTGTGTGCCTGTGTATGTGTGTGTATGTGTGTGTGTGTATGTCTGTGTGTGTGTGTATGTGAGTGTAAGTGTGTCTTTCATCTGTCAGACGCCATCAATGTCGGTGATGTAAGAACTGATATAAGTAACAATACCCTAAAGGACTGTATCTGTCATGGCCCCTAAAAGATTAAAGTGTTTAAGAGACACATATAACTACATACATATACATATGCATGTCTAGCATATGTACATATATATATATATATATACAGAGAGAGAGATAATCAGCCAGATAGAGAGAGAGCAGGAGGGAGAGAGAGAGAGAGAGAGAGAGAGAGAGAGAGAGAGAGAGAGAGAGCGCTCTGTTTATGTGTGCACAATGCTTGTAAGTGTATACACATCCATCTCAAAATTAAAAGGAAATATGATGTCATTCCAGTCTCTCTCTGTAATAATATGCAATAGAAGTCTTGCTGCAGGAGCAGCTCTTATCTTTATCGTTACCGAAGGAGATGAGAGAGACGAATGTGTCTCTGAATATTGATTCAAGAAAGTATTTGCAAAAACATTGGGCGTCGGTATGTTGTAGCTTAAGGAACTGCAGAAATCTGCAATTAGAATTATAATCTAACACTGTACTAGCCGGAACGTCAGCAGAAACTATGCAATCCAAACACACACACACACACACAGACACACACATACATTCATGCATATCTGTGTAGGTGTGTGTTTGTTTGTGTGTATGTGTGTATGTGTTTGTGTAAAAGCGAATGATTATAGGATCCCGTACAAAAGCATAATATACCTATTGTGAATATATATATACATATCTATACATGTGTGTGTATACCCACATATAGAGAAATAGATGTGTATATATATATATATATATAATATATATATATATATATATATATATATATATATATATATATATATATATATATATATATATATATATATATATATATATATATATATATATATATATATATAGGCACAGTAGTGGCTGTGTGGAAAGTAGCTCTTGCTTACCAATCGCATAGTTCTGGGTTCAGCCCCAATGCTTTGCACCTTGGGCAATTGTCTTCTGCTATAGCCTCAGGCCGACCAAATCCTTGTCAGTGGGCTTCGTAGATGGAAACTGAAAGAAGCCCGTCGTATATATATATATATATATATATATATATATATTCTATTTAACAAGCGAATAATTGGCAGTAACTTCGAAGTTTCGGCTTCTTCTCTTACATCATACTGTGCTATACGGGAGGTCTGTCCGACCTCATGTAGCCTTTGGCAAATTGGTTCGTTTTCTTGTGAGGTAGGGATGTGTAAATGAGAAACAGGTATAGTGTAGCTAGATTTGGGAAGTAGTTCGTTGTGTAGGAAGAATTAACCTGAACATCTTTGCTGTGGTGCGGGTCACGAGGCCCCCTTACGTGAACTAGACTGGGCCGAGCGATTATCAATAGTAGCGGTCGGGATGAAGTTTGTGTTAGTTCGAGTTGAATTCGCAGTGACGTCGGAAGGTATCGGTTGGTTAGTTCGTTTGGAATATAGATTGTTGTTCCCTGAGGTGATTGTTAGTTAGTTACGTTGTTATTACGGCGGCATCGTTAACCTGTTTACTACCACAACACTGGTGCGTTCTATCTAAACCATCTGTTAATATAACGTGGTACCACCATATTGGATACAACAATCTCTAACAAAGAAATTATATTTTTCTAGGCTGTGATTTGATGGATAGTCAGTCAGATGCGTGACAGCTTTCTCCTTTCTAAATGAATTCCATTAAACTTGTTTTGATTTCGTTTGATTTTTTAGAATTATTAGTTATCTCTTTAATTATTAATCAACGTCGCACATTAAAATTTTACACTGTCATTATGTTATTTATATTTCTACAGTAGCGTTAGGTTATCAACAGATAAAAAAAAATAATAAATGCGCCCTTTTAAAGCCTAGCCAGGCTCATGGGCCCGGTTTCCCGCTTTCAATGGCGTATACGTTCCCCAGCTGGACGGGACTCCAGTCCATCGCAGCGTTACTCATTTTTGCCAGCTGAGTGGGCTGGAGCAACGTGAAACGAAGTGTTTTGATCAAGAACAAAACGCATCGCCCGGTCCAGGATTCGGAACCACAAACTAACGATCATGGTGCTGACACCCTAACCGCTAGGCCACGCGCCTCCACTATCAACAGATAACTTGTCATTTATTGAGTTACATATGGAAACAATTGATAAAAAACATGGAATATCAACGAAATTATTACGGTCATAATAATCATCCTTATAATGAAACTCCTATAGAACTTTGTTCTCAACCGTGGTCCATATGAACCTTGGTGTCCCATATAAGATTATTTGGAGGTCAACACTAGCAAAATCGTAAATGAAGGATCCACAGCAGTATTTTAATTATCCATGAAAAGTTTTGGTTTAAATATCTATATTACAAGAAACAGCTGGGTTCCCTTCTCTAGCGTTTTACATATTTGAATCTATACATATGAATGTATGGATAACAAAATAGGGATTTCGAAAGAAATAACTATAAAATTAGTATTTAAACATCGAATGGCTATGGGTTTCCATAGATAATGAGTGGTTGAGAACTACGGCAATAGACTAACATGGTTTTCCATTAGATATTTAGCAGAGAACGCAGAGCACACATACAAGATTTGTTAACCTTTAAGCTGCTATTCAGACCCATTTTTGTCCAATTTTAATCATCAATGCAAGTAGATTTACGTATATAATGAGATGTATTTTAGAAATACTGTAAGCGATGCTACGCCTGCTGTGCATGTCTCAGCATATTTATGTTTATTATCAATGAAATCTAATGATATACTACCAACGAAAATCTTATCACTTACCTACTAAATCATTATTAAGACGTCGTAGGATCAACTTATTAATGGAATATTGCATTAATATGCAACATTATAATAAAATGAATTACAAATGATAATATACAACCTTACATTGAATCCGATCAACGGCATATGAATAATAATGAGCTCATGATATATAATTTGGCTAATTGGCTGAGATCTACATGTGTTGTATTGTCATATGGCTGATGGCATGTGAAGTCATATTAGTCTGTATATATTCTAAAGAAGCAGTCAGTAACTCGTTGTTAAGGGATCACTAAATGGTAATGATTGTGCTCATAGAAGAACACATACGCACACACACACATATATCTATATGTGTATGTATGTGTGTGTATACATACACAATATGAAAAAGGGTAAGAATGAAAAATGATATATACTAAGTGGCGTTGCCCCAGCATGACCGCAGCTCATGAGCTGAAACAAGATAAGACTGGAGAATTTGTTTTGCATAGCATCTGATAGATAGTTTCACGTTGGTGGCGTTATTGAAATTGTGACATTGCAATGCTTGCGTACTTCAAAAATTACGAAAATTACCTTTCCCAGTACATAAAATATTCGGCAGTATGCTGTACATATTGATAATTTAATTTGCAATACGATGATAAGTAATTTCAAAGTAAATATTCCTAATCGTGTCTATGATGGGCTGACATGTCTAATCGTTCTTTTAATCCGTTTAAGACTTCAAGTATAAATTATTTCTCCATCCCCCCTGTTTGAATTATATCTATCATACTCTTTTAGAATGACGTAATCAAGTGTTTATAACAAGATTTTAAAAGCCGCTGCAAAACGCTATGTACTGAAGAGGCTTGTATACACTTTTTTATATTTCTTTACGCATTAATAAGATGATAGAATAAGATGATAAACTTTATCACACTTCTTGCTTAATTCAATATCATTTCCAAGCAGGCTATTGTGATGTGTTTGTTCTTTGGCACAATGTTTACAAAGCTTTCGAAAGTCTATTAGCGAAATTTTGAATCGTTCGTATGCAACGTCAAATGAATTCATACATTTTACTTGTCTACTGATTACCGTTATATTCTCGACTTTTAAATTTTTACCGTAAACAAATTACAGGCGAGACATTTTCTCCGTAATAAAACACAATGAATGGTTTTCTTACGGGTTCGAATATGCCTCAAGCATATTTGAACTGATAATACCCTTGCAATTATCCTTTGTGTTTTGTAGTTAGTCGGGATGGTTTGTTAAGGTCATCTGAAAAGCTCGAAGCTGGTCTTCTTCAGATTTGATTTTGGAAGAGAGGCTCCTCTTTGTCTTTTCCAGATTGCCAGTTTGCTGAAAAGGATTTAACTAGGAAGACGAACGACATGCATAGTTCATCCTGGTGACATGACTCAACCACAGAAGACGATGCTTTATGATTAAAGATCCAATGCTCTGTTTATTCGCTCTTTCCCTCACGAAGTTATTGGAGCTATAATCAAATCGCTTGATGCTCAACACAGAACGAAGTTCCAGTTGATGAAAGCGTTCAAGGTTTTGATGTCGCGACGATACAAATTCCAAGTTTCTCATCCTTATTGGAGCGTGGATATAGCAACAACATGGTGGACTACAATCCTCGTCTTCAAAGTTAAGTCTTTCATGTCCTCATCATCCCGTCTCCTCAATCCAAGCCCACCCTCACGATGGTATGAACGTTCATCGTGAACGACTCTTGGAATTCTCATTTCCATATAGACTGAAGCAAGCCTACGTACTCGCTCCTTGTTGCAATGATCTTTTAACCTCCGAAGGATCAGCCAGGAGTGGATATCAGATATCGTTTTGATGACGTTTGGCATGGTTTCGATCAAAGAAACTCACCAACACCAAGCGTATCTCAGAACTCCAATATGCTGATTACAAAGTGGCACCCAGCTATTCATGCTAAGAACTGCAACATGCTGTTAATAATTTCACCAATGCGTATCACCATTTTAGGCTCACCCTAAATACTAAAAGACCTCAAATACTCATCCTGCCAGCCACGAATTCTGGCCCCCAGTGCTCTAACATCGTCATTTCAGAAACACCATTTGAACAATTTAATCATTTTGCATACCTTAGAAATGTGCTCTCCACCAAATACAATTCTGAGCAAGAAGTGGAGCGAAGGAATAGGAATGGTAAAATCCAGTCAAATATTATTTTCTTTCCTTTTTTTTCTTTTTCCTTTTAGCGTTCTGTAGTGAAACAACTTGGCTAAATAGATCAACGATTCACAATTGTCAGTAACCACGTTGTGCATACGCTTACATTTTCCCTCCTGTCTGATTAATTCAGAGACAGACAGACAGACAGACAGACAGACAGACAGACAGACAGACAGACATGCAGGTAGATATATATATTGATAGATAGACAGGTAGATATATATAGATAGATAGATAGGCAGGCAGATATATATATAGATAGTAGACAGGTAGGTATATATATCGATAGATAGATAGACAGGTAGATATATATAGATGGATAGATAGACAGGTAGATATATATATAGAGAGAGAGATAGATAGACAGGTAGATATATATATATATATATATATATATATATATATAATATATATATATATATATATATATATATATATATATATATATAGATAGATAGATAGATAGATAGATAGATAGATAGATAGATAGATAGATAGATAGATACAAAGTCAATAGATACTGATGAAATTAAATAACGTATGTATAAGAATGTACATGGATGTCTTACAATATGTATGCGAGTGTTTTTCTATGTAAAAACATCTTTAGATAAATACACGAAAGGCTTATTTAGAGATACGTATATACACAACACGATGCATACATATATGTTGTATTACTCTAGACTTGCTAACATATTCACACTATTACACGCACCAATGTGTATGCATTCGCGTATTTGTTGATGTGTTTCTGCGTGACTGTGTCTCTATGTATATGTGTTTACTTATTAGGAAACTTTCCAAATATGAGAACGTGAGACTGTTCTCTGTCTTGACAATGGGCCATAGAATAATAGATATGTTATTGCAGTTGCAATTACTCAGAACCGCATTCTTCTACAACAATCGTTAAGTTTGACAGACGAGAAAATACCTAATATTCTGCTCTTTTTGGTTGGCACTTTATACAGCTTTTCTATGTCTTTTCTTTTTGATATAACTTCTTTCCTTATCTCCCTCCTCCTTTCATTTGTACTTTCCTTCCATATATTTTGTCTTTATTTTAAATTCAGCTTATTTCTATTTCTCTCTTCTTTCACTTTGATTTTTTTTGTTTTTACTTTGTATTGTTTTTCTTGCTCAATTCTTCGTTATTCTCGTTTATTCTTTATTTCTTGCAGTCTTTCCTTTCTTTCTTTGTAAATGCAATTTTTTCTCATTGTCTATCACCCTAGTTACAAGATTTCCTTCTGCCTTTCTGGTTATAAACTTTCTCGCATTACATCAAATATTTCCTTTTTAAACTTTCTTCGCATTTTTTTTCCTTTCACAAATAGACTATTTTTTACAGTTTACAATCATTTTTGTCTTACTGGCTTTTTTAACATTGTCGTTTACTTTTCCTTTCTTCATATTTTCTTTTCTTAAGTTTTTATTCTATGAATCACATTTTCAAAAAATCATATTCATTTTCATTTAAATAATATTAAAAAAATATTCAGGAATACTAATAGGCTACGAGGCGTGATAGAAAAAAACCTACCTTGTAAACAAATGAGCAGAACTCAATGCATATATATCTTTTTTTCGTTTGTTTTTCATCTTAGAATATTTTCACACTATTCCTATATTTACTAAAATAATAAATGTTTTACCTACATTTATATTGTATTTGTATCTGAATATATTTACCTAGATGGACAGTTAGTTACAAATGTCCTTTATTTCAATAAACGATAGAAGAGTGACTGAAATATTTATGACAGTAAAAGAAAACAACTTATTGGTTTCCACCAGAAAACGGAACCAGCACGTAGATTGAATTTCTGACGAGTTTATAAGTTGCCCGATTTGTCCCCCGACACACACACACACACACACACACACACACACACACACACACACACACACATATATATATACATATATATATATATATATATATATATATATATATATATATATATATATATATATATATATATATATATATATATATATATATGCTTACCTTAAAATGTTATGTTGCTACATGACATAGATGCAATAAGAAACGCCAATCATTTGAATGCTATTCAATATTGCTTTTATATTTATTCCTTTTGTCAATGAATGCCTCACTTCAAATATATATATATCAAAGTGTCATGAACAGACAAGACCAAAACACTGGTGGACATACGAAATATCTTGTTGACTTCAATCCATTTTTCCTTTATCAGTCTTAGTTAAAGTTCCATTGATTTCAAAATTCATTTCCTCATCTCTAAGATTCAGAAATACCACTCGAGGTTTCAGATAGTGCATGTGTGTGTGTGAGTGTGTTTTTTTTTTGTGTGTAAGTAACGCATTTGTGTATGCGTATGTTTATGTATATACAAGGTGCGATGAGTAAATTGTCGCCAATCTATATATTTTTTATTTCGTGCATGCGCATTGCTTGTTTTTGATTTTGTCGATAACACAGTATGGTGGGGTTATTTGGGCACCGTCTGTGAGAACAAAAGTAGAATGACGCATTTCACTCTGCCGGAAATATGGAAATGACATACTGTACTGCATGGCATTCGCGCCGATAGCTCAAATACGAACATTTCAGAGTATTAGGGTATCGATCTGAGGATATTGCAAAGGATTACGGAGGAGCTGGATGAATCTAATTGTGATTACGAACATACGACAGCTCGGAAAATCCCGAATTTGGAGCTGAGATTCAAGTCATGGTTAACAACGATCCTTCCAAGAAAATCAGGATCGTCGCTAAGGAACATGGGAGTGTCTGAGTTTCTTATCAGGCAGGTAGTTCATGAAGACATTCGGTATTCCTCATACAAGATGATAAAAGCCCAATTCTTATCTGAAACCATCAACGACAATACGAAGCTTTCGAACAAACACAAGCACCTCCTCCTACAGAACGTGTTTTGTTTTTTCTCAGACGAGAAAAAATTCTGCCAGGATCAGATGGTGAAGACGCAGAACAACCGTTGGTTTTCGTGTCCCCAAAACATGTACTGAGAGTGATAAAAATAAAATATCCAGTCAACACTATGGTGTTTGGAGTAATCACTAGTGATGGCGACGTTATGCCTCCATTCATCCTCCCCCATATATATATATTAATTTAGTAAATGGAGTAAAACGCATATGTTAGCTGCATACTTTTATTTCCAACATGTGTTTCGAAGATTACAAATTATACCTTCCATAGGAATATGTGATGTTGATAAGAATGTAATCTTCTCTTCAGGGGAATGCATGGGAGCCAGCTTAAACGTAAGACATTTCAACCGAATATGAGAACTGTTATTTTGTCCGAGTTATTTATTAACTAGGAGAAAATAAATACATATAATAATATATATATATATATATATATATATATATATATATATATATATATATATACATACATACAAACATAGATATCTATGCATAAATACGTACATACACGGTAAAGTGGCGATGTATTCAACATGTTTCCATCAATCTATTAATGAATATGCGACTCCAGTTTTCCTAATTAGCAGAATATAACTTGGTCTTTTGCGTTTCTAAGAAACTCCTGCATCAATACACCCACGCACATCTCCCTTTGTTCCTCTCGTCTGGGAACTACAAAGAATAGCAAGAAATTGTCGAACATTTTTCAGACCACCTATCAATTGTAATTAAAACAGAAGCACACATCAATAAACAAAACAGAAATCCTCTTTTGAATATTTTTTACCAAAACAAAAAAGAAAAAAGAAGAAAAGAAGGAAAGAAAGCGGAAAAATCAAGAAAGGAAGTAAATGGCTTTAGAGCAGAAAATAGCAGTTATCAACCTAGACAATGCACACATTGTCGGTTATGCAGACAAACTAAATACAGTCGCGTCTCCAAAAACATCAAAATTCACCGTTAAAAAATACATACAATAGAAATAGCTAACCATGAAGACAATCTAAAAGACAAATGTTGAATATACAACCAAAATAACACTTAGCTGCAGAAGAATGGACTGCAAAAATATAAAGACAATAATGAAAATAATAAGCCATATGTATAGAGAATACTAGCAAGTATTTGTGTCGATGATAAATTATAGGGATACCGGTAAAACACTACACATATTAATTATTATGACCAACACTCCATCTTGATTATCATCATCAACAACCACAATAAGCACATATGCTATATCATAATAATACCAATAATATTCCAACAATGCCGCACCAAGCAAAGTCTTTCCACAGATATTTCCAAAAATAAAAATCGCTCTCTAGTGTAAGAACTTAAAGCGTACGTCTGATACACAAGTTCAACGAGTCAACAATTTTTTTCTTTTTTTATTTCGTCCTTCACCCAAACAAGAAATAATAAAAATGAAAAAGTTATTTGCATTCATAAATCATAAATTCAAATTGTCAGAAGAAATCAATGCATTCTGGGGACATTTAGAGTGACTCTCTCCAAAAACGCTATTATTTCAGGATTCCAGGAGCTGGTAAAAATGATGATTATTTGAAGGCCCAAACAATATTACATCATACGGAGCTTTACCCTCATATTAAATGCCCTCAAAAATTTTAGAAAGCGTAATTCATGGTATTACTAACCCACACACCATCTTCACCGAAGGAAACACCGGGTAGACCACTATGCTCAACTGATACAAAACTCAAAACACATAGAATTATAAATGTTACTTTTTTGCCAGCAAAATCTCTCAACTGCACTAGGGCCAGTCATACATTCACAAAAACTGTATCCGTAAGAAATCACGGATGTCACCGCTACAACCACTCGGACTGAATTTCAAGAATCTGGGAGCCGCAAGAAATGTTGATAATTTGAAGGCCCAAGCATAGTAACATCATATGGATTGTTCGAACTCATAAGAACAACGTTAGAAATTCTAGAAAGCGTAACTTAGGACATTACTAAATGATATACGCTCTTTTCCGAAGAAAACGAAAACTGAGATCACTACATTGGACTGATAAAAACCTTATTACACCTAACATAAAAGGTATAATGTTGCTTTACTTAACGTAACTTTCTAATTAGTGCCAACATCGATAAAGCTTACAACTGTCTTTTCTTCTACCCATTAAGGCTGAAAGATGCTGGATTACTAATTATGGCAGTTTAGCAAATATTTGCATTGCACTAGAACACTGACAGTCAGAGCAATTTCACGAGAGGACTACAAAGGCTGCACATTCATTCGCTTTCTTGAAATTATACAAACATGACATTAGTGCTGCCAAAAGGAAGTGATACTCCGTCGGTTACGACGACGAGTGTTCCTGTTGATCCGATCAACGGAACAGCCTGCTCGTGAAATCAACTTGGAAGTGGCTGAGCACTCCGCTTACACGCATATACCAAGCATAGTTCCCAGAGAGTTTCAGCACGATGCAGAACGTGAGAAGGCTGGCCTTTTTAATTACATGTTGAACTCATTTTTGCCAGCTGAGTGGATTGAGGCAACGTGAAATAAAATATTTTACACAAAGACACAACACTCTGCAAGGAATCGAACTCACAACTTTACAGCACTGAGCCGCATACTCTAACCACTAATACACCCGCCTTCACTTGCAGCTTAGCCCAGACACATACCAATAGGCATATAGTTTAACACTCACTATCCTGCGCCTTTCTCTAGCTATCGTTGTACAACTGCTCCAACATTACGTATATCTCAACGAAACCGGGCTCCACAACAAGAGTTTTAAAGTATCCCGTTCTAAATGCATTGGTTCCTTTTTATCATCAAGAAGAGACAAATATCAAATACGGTCAACCGCTACACTCAAAACATGCTACACGCACTGCAAAGAAATCACAGTAACAAACAAAATTTCTAGAACATGCACAACACACCTCCAAGATATAACAAAGAAATATAAATGAAGAACACGCATAATTACAGCAAATGCACATAATATTTTACAATTGCGAGTTCCTAGTTTCGATCTCGTTGGGTGGGGTTTTAAGTAAGAGATTACTATCATACTATCGTACCCCCGATAATAACATCGTGGGTGAAATTGTACAGATGGCCCATGTAATTCAAGCTCAAGCTTCGTTAGAAATGATTTGTCTCTGTATATTCGTGCTCTTACACACAAATTCACTGTGCAAATGGTTAAGCTGGTCGAAAAACTAAACAATAAACGTTGAAAGCGATGGGAATGCATTTAATGATTGCGTGCATGAACTAGTAACTTACAAATTAAGCGTTACGATGGAATTCTATCATTTAGCGATTGTTTGAAATAACATGAAAACGAAGGGAACACGGACTGACATAAACGTTCCTCACTGTCAATAGTACTCTCGTCTCCATCACAAAAACGATTCAAATATTATTTAGAAAGTGTCATTTACTTAGTAATAATTAGAAACACTTGGGAGAAGTCATGCAAATACTAACAATAATGAGCGTCGTTATAATTAACCTCCTGCATAGTGGCGTGCATTTAGCTTAGGAACTTAACAGAGATTAGCTGTCACAGAACGTAGAGAGATGGAAACTAGCGACTCATTAGCTACGAAGGAAAATATGGCGTGCTGAAATCTACAGGAGCTTAGGTAGAATATATAGAAATACATTTCTATATTTAAGAGATAAGAAATTATGTACATTATGTACATTATGTACATTATTTACATTTGACGGATATTTGTCCTCATCCTGTTTGTTGTTAACTGAGGTATTTTTGCTAAGGTATATTTTAGGAATGAGAACCCAGGTTCGAAATTTCCCCCAAGACACCTGATGAAGGCTGGAGAGTATATCAGCCGAAACGGTGTGTTAACAACAAACACGATGAGGACAAATATCCGTCAAATGTAAATAATGTAAATAATGCAGAATATATGTATTGATGAGCTATTTTCTATCATTAATAAAAGTGTCGGCATTTTTGCCGACACGGGAATGCTAGTATATATATATATATATATATATATATATATATATATATATATATATATATATATATATATATATATATATATATATTTATATCTATATGAACAATATTTTCAAAGCAAAAGTTTTTTAATATATTTGAGTTGATATGTATACTTGCGTGTGTTTGTGTGTACGTGTGTGTGCATCTATGTGTGTATGTGTGTATGTATACATGTAAGTTCATGTGTGTGTATGTGTTTGAAACCGATAAACTAATACAAATTAGGATCAAAATTTGCAATTTTATTTTGATTAAATTTCCAGTGTCTAGAGACAGAACCTTTGAATGGTATTCTTCTGCTATAGCAGCTGTGACTGTCAACTTTCCCACATCGCTTGCTGTTTGGTTTTTCTCTCTCTAGCGTGACAGTCGAGACACATTTCGTTTCATTATACGCATGCATGTATGTATGTATGTATGTATGTATGTATGTATTGATGGATGATTGGATGGATGGATAGATGGATGGATGGATGGATGATTTTCCTTTTTAATATTCTACATCAATTTTCACTTTCCTTCAGAAATCTCTTGAGGCTTTTAAACAAACCACTGAATCTTTCAGTCTTTATTCTACTCTATTTCTCTATTCATAAAAATAAAAATTCCACCCGTCTTTTAAAATTTTAATAATCTTCTCAAATCCCTTCAATTTGTTGTTGTTTCTATGTTTCCATCCCATATGGCTAATGCTATTATTAAAGATTATTAGAAGCTTAGAGTGATCCCCAATTCTTTTTACATCGTTTTCAAAATAAATCTTCAAGTGATCTCCACATATAAAAAATTAATGAGGAAGATTTAAAAGATCTTCACCTTCCACTACCCTTGCCTCTATAATATCGTATATCCCAATGTGTGTGTGATGTTACAGTGTCTGCCTCTATACGCAACTGTGTGTGTGTGCTTATTAATATTTTGAGGTGATATCTGTATGAAGAAATACTATTTCTACATGAGATTTGTTTTTCTATGTGTTTGCGTGTGTAATATCCTCTGTTCCTGTTTCCAATCATTCTGTCGCTTCTTTTTATTCTATCTTCCTTATATTTTTTTATCGTACCCTTTCTCTAAATCTTTATCTCTTTCAATATACCTTGTTTTCTTGATCTCATGCACTCTTAAAATGCAACGCAAAAAATTCCATTTCATAAAAGTGTGCTAATTCAAATTTCTGATAAACGTGAAATAAATAAATAGATAAGTGTATTGTGCACGTCTCATTTTTAGTGTAAATGTATTAAATCGTTTATGAAGTAGATGCCGTTTCAAAAAAAATATTCAATATTGTAATTGATATAAAATGCTGTTTGTTGGACATGGGCAGAGAAACATATTAAAAAGAGAAATGTGTTTTTGATTAAATTTCTAAACATAGTGCTAATACAAATTGAAGATGAATAAAATATTGACACAGCAAAGTAGAACAGATGGTGTATTCATTAGATAAAACCTAAGTACTTTATTCCAATATCACAAATGGGAAGTTTATTTATGTGTGTTGAAATGTTGGTGTATATATATATATATATATATATATATATATATATACGTAAATGTCGAACGACGAGAATGAGTGCTCAACACTGCATTGGAGGATAAAATTTCTTTATTTGTGAATTAAGGCTATCATTCTACCAGTGGTTTTATGTTAAGAAAAATATCTTTATTTCTTTATTTTTCAGGCTGATCACATGGATGAATGATGTTCGTCTCCACTAACGCCTAATCAGAATATCCATGCCCCATGTCTATTGATATTTATTTAAATGTGTAGGACTTGGGTGTAAACGCAGAGACTAAATATTTTAGACACAACCAGCAGCGAAGCGAGCTGCTTGCAGTCCACACACAAAAGCGCACAGAAACAAACATACACCCACGCAAGCGCGCGCACACACACACACACACACACACACACACACACGCAAACAGACACATGAGAGATTTAATTTGCAAACTTGTGAATAGTATACTGTTTGCAGACGAAATAATGGTCATATTATGGGACCAATGTTGGAAACGTATTGAATGTAAAGAGCGAAACATTCCAACATTAATTCTACGTTTCCACACCATAACTGATTCGACTGAAATATATATTTTAAAACTACACACAATCCAATGTTGATTGAGAGTGTTAATTCAACATTACTGCGATGATAAATATATTTCAATTGGCAGCTGAATGAAGTAATTGCCAGTAAGACACGTAACTGATTAGTTATATTAATTAAACATTCACTTTAGTTGAATTAGTCGAGTTTTATTGTCAATTTGTAATAGTATCAGAATTGTAGAGTAACATACACAATACCAGGTTGTATTAAGTTTCTTACTGTTGATATAGTATTCAAGTTGTAATGTTGATAATTTCTTGTCCATTCCTTCGAAGTTAATAAACCTACTGCCATTTTAATCATCAAGGTCGTTTGTATTTATTGATCAAATTTAGATTTCACAGATAAATCGAATATACATTACTGGGGATGTTTAATATAATGAAACACGTCTTTTGAATAAAGTACTTAGCTTTAAGTCAGATTCGCTCGAAAGGACTCGCGGTCGAAGGATCGCGGTTTCGATTCCCAGACCGGGCGTTGTGTGTGTTTATTGAGAGAAACACCTAAGCTCCACGAGGCTCCGGCAGCGGGGGGGGGGGGGTGTAAGGATGATGCCTTGAATTGTATCAGTCAGTGTCGTGCGATCATGTTGGGGCTCACCTTGAAGGGTTTGGTCGAGCAAATCGACCCCATTGCTAATTTGTAAGTCTGTTCCAGATGCTGGGAACAATCACGTAAAGCTCAGTCAAATTGTCAATACAGAGAGAGTGAAAATGAGAGATATACACATAGAGAAAGAGAGATAGATTGAATTCCTTCAACTTGTTCAATCACTCAAGCTTGAATACTTACTCATTAGATCAAAGTGATATTTTTTTTTACATATTGAAGAAGCATTTTACCAGATACCAAGCAATTTATGAGCTCTGCCTTTATTCACAAACGCGTCTTTTAGAAACACTCTCTTTCTCGTTTCTAACCAATAGGTGACACGTTAATATCTTCATGATAAACATTATTTCACTCATTTCAAATTTAGAGGACACTTGAAGCTGTTATATGAAATCAAGACATTTTAAGCTTCGGACCATTTAATTGAAGATATCCTAATGTTTCACACGATTCTCTGATAATTGCATGTCATTTATATGTCTTGTTTGAATAATATAAACGTCTTCATATGATTCCTTACTTTCATTATTTTCTTTCTTCAAGTTTACAAATTTTACGAAAGACAATTTCTACTCTTCTAATCTTCAAAATAAAAAAAAACATTGAATGCAGAGACATTCTGATATTCAGAAAATAATCTGTCCCTTTCATCTATTATCCATTTCATTGAGGGACAGACAAATGGCAATATCGCAAATCCTATACTATTCAATTTTATTTCTTCATTTTCCATGATTTACAATATTAAAGAATCTTTAATAACCATCATGCCTGTCTTTGATAAAAACAAATGTTATTTGTTAATGTGTTGTTCTTTTACTGTTTGTAACTAAAGTCTAAATGTTCGTTCATTCTTGCTCTACTAGCGAAGTAATGCAACCAAGCTGCTATCACCAGCCAGTGTTGCCATGTACAGTTTAGATATTATTAATAGACAATGTCATTGTCACGTTGCACTGTATCTTAGTAAAGGCAGATTTGCTCATGATTCTGTAGAGGAAGTAATGTTATTCGACGGAATAGATTTGAAAATTACACAGGCGTGGATAGGAACAGACATGGCTGCGTATTTAAGAAGCTCGCAGTCCCACTTTGCGGTACATTGGTTCGCCATAGGAGATCCAGTGCTTTGTAAATTATTTAGAAGACGTATAAATGAGTGGAAGCCAGTCGTATATAGGAATCTTTCTGTCTATCTATCTAATATCTATATCTCTATCTATCTGTTCATTTATCTATCTATATGTTTACCTATCTATCTATCTATCTATCTATCTATCTATCTATCTATCTATCTATCTATCTTTTATATGCGTATATTTGTGTATGTGTGTATCAGTGTTTGTGTAATTGTGCTTTTGTATGTGTGTGTCTCTGTGTGTGGGTTTGCGTTTGTTCTTCAACCAATTAGATTTACGTTCTCGCAACTTAGCGTTTCGTGGAGGAAGAAAAAAAAAAGATAAACGGCAGAATAAATACTAGACTTTATAAACTTATAAACAGGGTTCAATTTGTTCAACTAAACTCGTCGAGCTGCTATACGAAACAAATGAAAATTTAATCCTTTGCTGAGTGGCAGCGCATGTAACTGATATAACACTTTATATTGGGGTTAGATATTTCATAAATCTCGAAACAATGAAATGCGCATTGATTAATGGCAAGTTTTAAATGCATAATCATCAGTGATAAAACTGTATACAGGAAAGTATTGAGTAACTTGGCCCTACGTATTCAGCAAGAGATAATTAAACTAAATTAATTCAACTAAAATCAATGATTGATATAACGAATTGGTTGCGTGTCTTACTAGCAATTACGTTAAATACATTAATCAGTTACCATTTGAATTTTATTTATCAATGAGCGCGTTCTGAATTAACACTTTGATTGTGTGTGCAGTTTGAAGGACATTAATAAATCACTGTTCAAAGATAAGAATTCTCGTACTGTGCTATTTACATACATTGGCCTACATATATACATATACGTATATATACATATAGAAGCACCTATAAACACTATTTCTTCAGGTCTGCTTCTACCTATCGAGCCTTCACAAAGGAAAAGAGAGAGAGACAGAGAGAGAGAAAGAGAGAGACAGAGAGACAGACAGACAGACAGACAGACAGACAGACAGACAGACAGACAGACAGGCAGACAGACAGAGAAAAGGAAAATGTCCTACCTATTTGAAGACCACGGAAATATTTGCAAAATATTTCATTTAATTTTTTGTTCAAGTTAATCGTTTTTCCTTGTTTTACTTTTATTTGATAAAGTCGAAAAGACTGAAACTGGTACTAAACGTTGCATGCATTTCATGATGAAATTATTGTAGCCTTTTTCTACCTAATCTTATTTTCCTCATATATATACATACATATATATATATATATATATATATATATATATATATATATGTATATATATATATATATATATATATATATATATATATTATGTATGTATTTATGTATACATATATATATATGTATACTTGTATATTTATATATATGTATATATGATAATATAAATAATATATAAATATATGCATATATACATACATAAATGTACATACCTACATATATATGTATACATACATGCATATATGGGTACAGGACAAAAAAAAACGTTTAAAAAAATGAGAAGCGAAACCATAAAAACGAAAACATAGAAAACGAACTTTTTTTTTCGAACAAGGAAAGGAACAAACAGAGAAACGAGATATGCAACATAAAGAATATTCCCCTTCATCAGTTTCACTGTTTCATCTACTCCGCGTTTCGAAGGCAAGGATAATACTTCGACTTCGTTGAAACAGTCCTTCCCGCAAAGAAAATTAAATAAAATTTGGGATTTTCTGCAGAGGGTGAAAGTGTTAACAAGAACAGGACAGTGAGAACAAGACAATAAAAACAAACGGGGAGGGTTGTTGAGCGAAGGCGATAGAAAAATTATTATGAACTTTAGGAGGATAGAATATATATATATATATATATATATATATATATATATATATATATATATATATATATATGTGTATATATATATATGTATATATATATATATATATATATATATATATATATATATATATATATATATACATACTTATATATATGTTCTTTTACTTGTTTCAGTCCCTTGACTGCAACCATGCTGTAGCACCGCCTTGTGTCGAACTAATCGACCTCTTTGTAAGCTACAGCGACGTAAACACATCGACATCGGATGTCAAGCAATGTTGGAGGACAGACACAGATACAGAAATACATATATATATGACGGGCTTCTTTCAGTTTCCTTCTACCAATCCACTTACAAGGCTTTGGTCGGTCTGAGAGTATAGTAGAAGATACTTGCCTAAGGTGACACGCAGTGAAACTGAACCTGGAACCATGGGTTGGGGAACACACTTTTTATCACACAACTACTGCGCCTTATTTCAGTCATTTGACTGTGGCCATACTGGGGCACCTCCTTGAGGAATTTTAGTCGAACCAATTGACAACAGTACATATTTCCCTTTAAAGCCTGGAATATATTCTATCGGTTTCTTTTGTCGAATCGCTAAGAGACGGAGATGTAAATATACCAAATGATCAGTCGGTGGTGAGGAAGAAACACAAACACAAAGACACACAAATAAGGCCCAGATGTTTTATGTGCCTATGCGTGAGTAAGTGCGTTTCTGTTAAACAAATCCACGCACAAGGCGTTGGTCGTCCCGATGCTATAGTAGAAGACGCTTGCTCCAGATATCACGCCGTAGGCCACACACCAGAACCATGTTGTTAAGATCGATTTTGCCATTTGATCCTTTGGGAGTCGATGAAATAAGTACCGGTTGATCACTGTGGTCGATGTAATTGACTTACCTCCTGCGCCATAATTGCTGGCTCTGTGCCACAATTTGAAAGCAATATAATACATATATATATATATATATATATATATATATATATATATATATATATATATATACTACACGCAGAAATTCCCTCCATTTATATTAACAGTAAACGATCGCATCTGCATGTAAATTTAGTAGCCTGTGTTTTTTTTAAAACCACTAACAAATAATATCTGACTTCTTATTTAGCATAAGACGATTATTAAAATGTATACTACCATACTTACTCAAATTTGAAATGTGAACGTGGAAAATGAAAGAATGCATTTTATTTTCCACGCTTGCGTATAAGCGTATAAACATTTCCTTTATGACAACGTTTTATTGGTAGATTTATATTTTTAATCTTGATCAACAAGCACAATTTCAACCTTTTAAAATGTTCTGTTATTTCAACACTGTTTCAATTAAGCAATTTCAATATTGATTTTTGTTTGAGTGGTATTTGACATACAGGCTTTACAAAACGTTTACATTTTCTTCACACATACCTAGTCATGTTTAACTTTCAAACTGTGCACTTTTATGCACACAAAATCTATTAATCGCATTTCAATTTAGCGATATATACACACACGCACACACGCAAACGCATACAAGCACATGCAAACACAGAACGATACACAAACGCACGTAAACACACAGGCACATGTTATTAAGAATCGATGTTGATGCATACAATATATTGAGTTTATGTATATATTGAAGCTTATGTGATTGGAGACAGATGGAAAAAGAAAAATTAGCATGGCATAATACATGCGACGTGCACCACTTGATCTGTTTAAACTGGTGTTTCCAGAGTGTACTGCATGAATAGATCTGGTCAATATTATTTCCTTTGCATATATACGATTATATTTGTTGGAATTTGTGTTCTGAACTGAATGTGACTTCTATCGTTTTAGAACACGCTGCACCTTCTCGGACCGTCTGCACGGGGATTTGAAAAATGCGCCATCACTCTCACACATTTTCTAGGAGTGATTGCTGTCGACGTCAAATTCACGTCGTGGATTTCTCTTAACGATGATTTGCGATTATGAAATCAGTAGTTCAGTTCATCTTCCTATATACTACTCTAACAGTTTTATCACTCGTCTGGGTTGAAGATATTGAAGTGACTCCGATTTTCGTACACAACCGATTTTTTCATTGAATGATCGATATAATGCACAAGATTTGTCATTACAGTATAAGCAGTTAAGAATGAGCTGTTTAATAGGTTTACTTAAAGTGATTTTCAAGCTGAATACGAAAATGCGATTCTCTTTACTGAGGGTCAAAAGAGGACATTTTTTTTTCTGTAACAGATTATGGCAGAAAATGTCTATGTAACTTTTTGTTCTACCTTGTTTGAATTCTCAAAGAAACGGGCCAGATTATGTGAGATTTTGTAGAACGAAAACATGCATTTCGAATGAATATTCCATGGGTCCTGCGAGATTCAGCTTCGGAAACTAGTATCTGCTAGCGCTTTATTTCAGTAAGGACTGGTTACGGCAAATCTCAATATTATACTAATATTGGCTATGATGTTTTCAACACAACTTGGTGTACATAAGCCTTCTTGGCTGTGTAAGTTTATCATTCGTCTTGGTCACGGTTATTTATACGCCGTAGAAATCGGGTTAAGCTCCAGATTTATGCGACTTAGAGCCCATTACACATCTAAGCCTGAGTTCAAGAAGATTTATGTACAGAAATATGAGATGTTATTCGGTATTAGATAATAATGACAGCTCTAATAATTTAGAAAGCCAGAGAATAAAACAAACCAATAAAAATCTCTCTCATACTAATATATCAAATGGTGCATCAAACTAAACAAATATTAAATTCATATGTATGTAAATATATGTATATAAACATGTGTGTATGAGTGTGTTCCTGGGTATGATGTTAAACTACGTCTTGCAGTTCAATGTCACACCCAACATCATTATATATATATATATATATATATATATATATATGTATATATAGAGTTATTAATATTTCTAAGTCTCTCTAAAGGAGACTACGGCAGCGGTACTGGAAATTAATAGTTATCGCCAAGCCAACATGTGTCCTTTATAACCTTCGAACAGGGGTTCGAAGGTTATAAAGGACACAGGTTTCGTGTGTCACGTAGCTAGCTAGAGGCGATGGCTTCTTGGAGCTAATTCACGGCAGCTTTCGTCCTAATTTTGGGACTGCCATGTTGGCTTGGCGATAACTATTTATGTATATATATATATATATTTATATATATATATATATATATATATATATATATATATATATATATATATATATATATATATATATATATATATATATATATATATAATATAGGATAAATTCTTTATAAGAATTGATCAAGTAGTCAGCGTGTGTATATAAATGCGTGTGTGTCAGTGCGTGTCTTTGTGTATGTGAGTATAAAGGTGAGAGTTACCAGCTTCATGGCTTAGTATCTCACATGTGATATACAAGTATATTTACACGTTCGGTTGAGCACGCATTTAATACAAACAATCGTCGGAACTTATGCAGTACACTGAAGATAAACATTATCTAGAGAAATATCAATATTTTAGCTGTAATATTAAATTCGGACGCACAGCAAGCTAGTGTGAAGCTAGCTTTACATTAGATTTTATGTCGTGATTTGTTTTGTACTACATATATCTATATCTATATATATATATGTATGTATGTATATGTGTGTGTAAATATATGTATATGTATATATATATATATATATATATATATATATATATATATATATATATATATATATATATATATATATATATATATATATATATATATATATATATATATATATATACGTAGAAATATTAATATTTCTAAGTCCCTCTAAAGGAGACTACGGCAGCGGTACTGGATATTAATAGTTATCGCCAAGCCAACGTAGCAGTCCCAAAACAATAGACCGAATGCTGCCATTGATTAATTCCAAGAGGCCATCGCCTCTAGCTAGCTATGTGACACATGAACCTCTGTCCATTCTAACCTACGAACAGGGAAGGTCAGTTAACAAAAGAAACATCGGTGATGATAGCACGTCCAATACACAAACACGAGTACATATCCTTCGGCGATGTTATAAGGGATATCTCATTAAATAAACTCTGTTTCACTCGGCTTTGTTTTCTGGCTTACAATTTACTGATATGTCACGTGAATATTTTATTGCATACATACCACCTGTTATCCGCTTAATTTAGGCATGATTATACACCATATGCTACATACATACAAGGTAGCAGTAGATGAACCCTATTTATTATTTATTCTTAAATTCTACGAAATTATTTCTGGATATATGAATAAATATATGTGCGAATGGAAAATGTGAGCAAATGGACATCGCATGTGATAGCATCTACTTTTATCAAATTTTTCTATTAGCAAATGACTGCTTTTCGTCTTTTCAAATACGAATCTAGTTATTGTTCAGAATGGTCTATATTAAACTGAATCGCAAAAATGAAGCGGATAGGAAACAATAGTGATAATCTAATGCTATCAAGACTTGAAAGAAAGTGTGAATATTTCTTTGTTATTACTACCGGGTTGATATATGACAATGACAGCGCTTTTCGCTAAATATCTAACTGATTATTAAAACCGCTGAAATGTAAGTAAAGAACCGAATGAAAATTAATGGCGGATGATAAAGCAGCTAATAGGGAATAAATATTAATTAACTTTCGTTGATTAACCTTGCCTGAAAAGTGAAATTGAATTTGCATTGAATCAGAAATTTTTATAATAAATTTGTCTATCGTCCAAATGACTGCTACACGTTTGATAATTGTGTGTTTCATAGATAGGAATTAAAATACATTTATGGTATTGCGGATATTCATAATAGCTATGACAATGAAAATGAAATAATACAGAAATACAGATAAGTATTAATACTGTGTATGGTGATATCGTCATATGCTACCATAGGGTTTCAATTGTATCCCCTGCAGTGAAATCAACGCTTCGTCATCATTGTTAGGGGGAGACAGGCATGAGAGGGAACAAGATACAGTACAGAGACAATGTTCAGAGGGCTGAAATAATTGTTAGTTTTTTGGTTCAGCGGATTTCAATGCTATCATGAAGATATAAATAATTGCATATTCTACATATTGTTGAAGACTTGTAAGTTCAACTGAGGGTATGTGTTCGTGTCCAACTACACGTTATCGATTATTTTTATCCTAAAAGGATCTTCAACCCAATATTTATATACTATAAGGTCATTAAGAATAAAATGTCCGATTTTTTTTTAATGCACCAAGTTTGACAGTCGTTAACTCTAATGTTTTATCCTGATAATTCTCTGTTTTACAACACTGAAGAGTTACATCATCACTTTTCGAAATGCAATTCATGGTGTCTGATTATATATTGTGAGTTTTCTCTTGTAAATCAATTTTTGTGAACCCATGGATAGATCAAAAATTGGTGTTGTTTATGAATATGCGTTCCGCCTTGGAACCTATACATCACAGAGAGCTCGAAATATCAATGGGGTGTTTGGTGAAGATGTGGCGAATGAGCGCACTCTACGTCGATGGTTTTAGAAGTTTCGGTATTGTGACTTTACCCTTGAAAATCAGCCCCGTCGTAGACTGAGACCAAGGTGGATAACGATAAGCTGGATACTGTAGTGGAAGCAGATACATCTAAAACTACGCGTGAGTTAGCAGCAAGGTTTGATGTTTCGATTTCAACTGTATTGGACCATCTGAAACTAGTGGGTATCACACGAACTGAAGGAAACTTGCTGTTCTTTGCTGTCATCTCATAAGAGTGAACTATTTTTACATCGTATTATGTGTGATGGAAAATGGATTCTTTTCAACAATAGCAAGCGTTCTGCACGGTGGTTGGATAGAGACGAATTGCCAAAACACAATCCCAAAACGAACATTCACCAGAAAAAGCTAATAGTGTCTGTTTGTTGGTCCAGCGCTGTTGTCATCTACTGCAGCTTCATGAGACCTGGTAAGTCAAAGAAAGATTTAGATATTTTGGAAGACGTCCAAGTTTTAAGCATTTTAATTTGTTACAATATGAACACCCAACTTAATATCATGCTTATTATACCGAACTTCAAATTAACATTCAACATTACATAACAGGCTCTTCGTGTTTAAATATCTTCGAATGTTCAAAGTTCAAGGAATTTGATTCTGCTACGAAACAAAATATAATCATGCGTAAGTGTTATCAAATTTCATAAGCGTGCATGGAGGTTAGCTACTACAAAAGCGAGATCTGATTTCACGATAATAAAATGTTATACAAATCTTATAATCTTTCTAAATGATAACAAGGTAAATAAATAACTCTGTCAAAATTAAAATTTAATGCTCCAATACAAAAACAGTAAAATCAAAGTTCGGAACGAAATGAAAAGTAAGAAGATAATTTGTGGATTGTACGTGCGAATTACCTTCAGAAAGCACACCAGGAAAAGGGCATTAAGGCTCTTTAAGCTCTAACTAATCTGGTTTATCACCCTTAATCAATTCCTTATGCGCATATTATAGCTGACGATTTCAAATCCTTTATTAACGATTCAAATAAGATCCTTCGCGTTGGTAAACATATTCTTGTGATCTGCAAGATATCTCATCAAGCTATTCAGGTAATTCGAATGAACCTTCTCGTGGTGACCTCTTCATATTCACTCATTGCAAAAATTGGTGAGAAGTGATATAATTATCTTTCTGCCGTAATATGACGCTGGGCCTTGCAAATATCATATAATCTGTAAGAAATTGATTTAGGTTTTCAAGATGCTTGCAGGTTGATTAAGGATGCAACGTTAGTTATCAAACTGCAAAAAGAACACGTTTGTCATGGATATATTTTGGTAAATTCTAATAGTCCTTATGGTCTCAAAGACATGTAAAAATAATATTGAAATGTCTATTTTCAGACCAAGCACGTTTTTCTCTTTTATGTTTTGTAACAAACATTGAGTTTATATTTAATATATGTTAAACACGGGACATTTTTGTAGCAGATATGCCTTGAACAAATGGTATGCAGGAACATCAAAAGACACAGATAGACTGACACACAACAACAACAACAACAATGCAAATGTAGATATGGATATGTTTAGATAATGCTGTCGATTTCTGAAAAGATTGAAATAATGCTATACACAATAACTATTGACAAAAAGACAAAACAACTTCTAAGAATCCATAGGAAAAAAATGCACCCATATATGTGCGTGTGTGTGTTTGTGTATCAGTGTGTGCGTGTGTGTGTTT
>NC_142947.1:39491991-39494491 GCF_046866305.1 Octopus bimaculoides | reverse complement strand
TCTCTTTTGAAGCTGACACAAGCACAACACACACACACACGCACACACGCGCACACATACACATATACACACATACACAGACACAGACACAGACACACACAAACACACACACACACACACACACACATATATATATATATATATATATATATATATATATATATATACAAAATATTGAGTGATATCGACTCTGTCACCTCTGCATACCGTATGTAAAAAAAGGGACCTCAATGGATGCACAATGAACGTTTTGGATAATTATAGGAAATACAGATTACATATTGGTACACATACTAATGTAATTTGCATATTTGCTCATGCATGGTTACACACGCATGGTTACACACGCATGTGCACGCATTAGCTTCAGTTTATTTTGAGCATTTGTGTATCCTATAGCAAGATTCTGATGAATCCATTAAGTTTTAAGATGTTTCTAGGATTTCTGATTGTAGTTATTTTATGAATTTAACATATGAAATATAAATCTTTGAAATTCTTTTTCAAAAGTTTCATATGTAATTTCACCGGTGTAGATTCGTATATATGGAGTCATTCGGTGAATGATTCATACATGAAGGAATATATAAAAATGAAATTTTATTTTGTGCACAGGGTTTTCAATATCTATATCAATAACTTTTCTTCTCATTCTTTATCTTTCATTTATTCGCCTGAAGTGATCATTAAACTCCAACAATATTGCGTTTATATTCTTTATTGTTAATCAATTCGTTCTAATGCTTATCTGTGACTTCTATGTTCTTTATTTCCTAATGTATTCTAAACTTCTCAATTCCCATGGCACGAAATCATATCAAATTGGACATAATATCTGCAGAACGCTCACTCATTTTGCAGTTTGGTTATCAAGTGTTCAATGTTACTTATTTTTATTCTTGTCGCATATAAATTACATATTTTTTCCTTATATTAGATGATGTTTCCTAAATCTACTATAAACTATACTTGGTGGGATATTTTTCTGTCCCTGCATTCTTTGCGAGCAACATTCATTGCGATATGCTATAAAATTATCGTTATTTTACACCACCATTTTAATATGGCGTATTCCCTATGAGATCATTGTTTCTCGTCTCAAGTAATTGTACATCAGAGTAGCAATGCGCTTTTCTATTTTGGTTGTTTTTGTAGTAGAAGCTACAATCTTGAAATGCTTTGTGCGGAGATATCAATGTCAAGTTTTATTCCATGTTTCTCCTCAAAGACATTAGCTATCCTAATAACGACTTTTATTTCATGTTTGCAAACTTGAGCAATATTCTTACGGAACATTTTATTATTTTCTGCTGAACATGATAGTTAAATGTTACAATTCCAGTTTTATTAGGGTTTACAAAAGACTTGATGGCATAGTCTTCTTCTTCTTCATATGTATGCATTACAAATGATGCTCAAATTTCCAGTCAAAGAGAACAGTTTCCAAATTCTTTTATCAGTTTCTACGAATTCCTGTATTGATTAAGCCAGACGTTCGAAGGTAGAATCTACAATAATCACTGCAAATGATTTTGAAGCTATATACTTGGAGGAGACTGAGAGTAACTGATAAATGTATTCTTTTCTTTCATGTATGCATATATATGGTGTGTGTGTGTGTGTGTGTGCGTGTGTGTGTTTGTGTTTAGTTATAATAAAAACAATTTTATATTAAATTGGGGGGGGGGGGGTTATTCTATACTTTTGCATTATACAATTTTATACTTAACAATATTTCTGGCAATGACTTCACAATTTCGGCCATTCGAGTAATTGTCCGCGTCGATGGCTTAAATAGCTGGAAGTTCAAAATTTCGAAGTCGCTATAAAGAATATTCCTGTTTGAGAATAAGCACACACACACACATATATACACACACACAAACATACATACATACATACATACATACATACATACATACATACATACATACATACATACGTACATACATACATACATAGGAAAATCTTTAATATTCCTATATTTTTCTATGTTCGATATATTAATATATATTTTAATTTTGGACTGGACGAATTTATGCTGATCAAATCCGCACACATATGTGATGAAAGTGGTTTGTCTAATCAGAATTTTTTTCCTTTTATTATTTTTTTTTATGTCTGTCTAGCGTTTCAGGTTCCACCTGAATCGATATATTTCGTAAGAAAAATGTAACTCTCTCTTTCTCTCTGTATATATATATATATATATATATATATATATATATATATATATATATATATATATATATATATATATATATATAGTTGTATATTTACTTGTTTCACTCATTAGATTGAGGCCATGCTGAAGCACCACCTTCAAGAACTGTATTTCGAATGAATCAACCCTGAGTGTGTTTGTGAGAGAGAATTGTGCGTGTGTGAGTGAGTGAGTGAGAGAGTGAATGAGCGAGTGAGTGAGTGAGTGAGTGAGTGAGTGAGTGAGTGAGTGAGTGAGTGAGTTTGTGTGGTTATATGTATGAGTGATCGTACACAT
>NC_142947.1:39479491-39486991 GCF_046866305.1 Octopus bimaculoides | reverse complement strand
TGATGGTGTCTCAATAAAAACACTGGTAATTGTGCAATCTGATAATCACTACTTCATATAAGTGACGAGGAAAAAAATATTGTGAATAACGGTGGTAATTGAACCAAGAAACGAAACATGTGAATGAAATTCTAAAATACATCAGAACAAAACATATCACAGAAACAAATAATTTGGTTAAGGCAGCAAGTATTGTTGTAGCAGAAAAGTGGGTGTTTATTGCAATAAAACAGAAATATACTGGGAGTGAGAAAAGAAAATATCTATGGTGAAAAAGAAGAAAACAGGTGGGGTTAGATATGCTCTTGAAGGACATTTCTGTGTTAGATGGAAAAGAGAAGGAGGGTGGGGGCTTAAAAGCGAACAAAAAACAGGGCACTGAAGAGGGTGTATGATGTTGAAAGAAAGGGCCTGAACGTGTTAATGGAGTAACTGAAACTGTGCCTCGTTGCAAAGAAAGCAAAGATGGTAAGATACGACCAAAGAATGACGGGATACCAGCAGAATAGTTTATTCAGAGTAGACCAGAAAAGATCCTAGAAATAAATAAACGGGAAGTGTATAGAAGAACGGTTGATACTAGATAACATTGAAAGTCAAAGGTTTTCGAGTGACATCTGGAGAAAGAAAGCAAACGATGGTGGGTCATATATATAGCATGCCCAGCTGACAACTGGGTATGCGATAAGGAAGAAAGAAAAGTCGATAGATATGACAGGTTAGCTTGGGAGGTTAAGCAATTGTTGTGGATGAAAATGGTGGTAGTAGTACCAATAATTATCGGACCCCTGGAAACAGTGAGTAAAAATCTTGAGAAGTACATTGAGCAAATAGGGGTTGCAATAGGGGTGGAGAACTAAGAGAAAACAGCACTGCTTGGATCCGCTCCAATGCTTCGGGTGATGCTCGAAAAATTAGAGGGTGTTAACATTGTTCCCTGGCTGTAAACAGCTAGCAACGTAGTACATCTCCAGCGTTAGAAGCTGCGCAAATACAATAAAGAAGAAGAAGAAGAAGAAGAAGAAGAAGAAGAAGAAGAAGAAGAAGAAGAAGAAGAAGAAGAAGAAGAAGAAGAAGAAGGGGGAGGAGGAGGAGGAGAACAGCAACAACAACAACAACAACAACATCAAGACTATCAAGATGATAATCCGTGTATTTGGGCAAGTCGTTTCCATGGTCCTTACAAGGAGATACCGTTTACGTTCTCCTTCCCCTTTAGAATTGCATACGTTGCGTAAATTGTCCCTGAAAAGTGATTCGCCACCAACTTATTCTTCCATACAGGCACTTGATGAGATTTCCTCAATAACCTGTTTAGGCGGAGACTTTACGGTTACATGTTTGTTACTGACCCATCCTGAAATTTTGGTAAGCGATATTAACGTAATATCATTTACTAAACTTGACGTCGTGTGTATTATAATGTTGCTCATAGCGCTGGATTTTTGAGAAGCATTACTTAATAAGATTTAATCATACTCTAGATATATTATTCGATTCATGTCGCTGAGTGCTGTTCATTTATCAAGTTATTGATAAAGTGCTGTTAATCAACTTTGTTCCAATTTTGTATACAAACGTATTTGGTAATCAGTTGAAATCCTAAATTTCATCAAATTATTAAATCCTGTCTCAAAATCTTCCTTCAGCTGCAATACATACTTAGAGTCGGTCCTTGTATTGACATCTCTAAATTTTATTTAAACTGATAGAATTCCTTCCTGTTAAAGCTTCGCCAGCACAATTGAATTTTATTCATAAACCAGTTGAGTGCATTCCTCCTCGATTAAAACTGCTTTCTCAGCATCTGCAAATGTTGATTGTTCATCTTGTCATAAACACCACAAGTAAGCTTCACTTCTGTGACGAAATTATATTTGACTTTTGCTTGATGGTCGTTAAAATCTATAAATAAAATTCAGCAAAATTCAACATAGGTAGCTGTGTTGTAAGAAGCTTGCTTCCGAAGCACATGGATCCGGGTTCAGTCTCAATGCAAGTTTCTTCTACAATAGCCTCACAAGGCTTGAGAGTGGATTTGGTAGACGAAACTGAAAGAATCCCGTCGCATATATATTATATTTTACTTTTTCACTCACTCCCTCTCTCTCTCCCTCTCTTTCCCCCCCCTCTCTCTCTCTCTTTCTCTCTCTCTCTCTCTGTTTATTTTTCTGTTATCCCTTTCTGTTGAAGAGCGTAAGCTCGAAATGTAAAGGACTTCATCATTTTTCCAGAGCCTGAAACTAATACAATTGCTTGTTGTTCCTACACCTGTCTTCGTCTTTTCCTTTTCTATAAATTTCAATTGTCTATCTATTATCTATCTATCTATCTATCTATCTATCTATCTATATATATATCTATATATATATATATATATATATATATATATATAGATAGATAGATAGATAGATAGATAGATAGATAGATAGATAGATAGATAGATAGATGGGCGTGTGTGTAAGAGAGAGAGAGAGAGAGAGAGAGAGAGAGAGAGAGAGAGAGAGAGAGAGAGAGAGAGGGAGTCTTTGTATTCGTGTTTGTCTCTTACTACCGCTTGAGAAACGATGTTAGTGTTTTTACTTCGCCGTCTTGTAACGGCTCGGCAAAAGAGACCGATAGAATAAGTACGAGGCTTTAAAAAATATCCCGCGGTTAATTTGGTCGACTAAAACCATTCAAGGCGGTGCCCAGCATGGCCGCAGTCAAATGACTGAAACGAGTAAAAGACAAAAGATAAACAATTACTGTGCATAATCTAGGAAAAAAGTATTTTTAATAGGGTCTTTTGATATGTGGAGGAGTAGTGTTAATATATTATTATTATCACTCCCTATAATTGACTTAACAGTGAAGTGTTCAGGGCTCGAAACCAGATTTAGTTACAGTAAATATTGTCCGAGTAAGGAAAACTGCAAACTAAGACGTTAAAGAAAATATGATGTCTTGTACAAAGAATGGTACATAAATCCAAGCATTTCCTTTTTATTGTATGACACCAGACCAGCCCCGATGATCTGTCAAAGATGGCGCACCATCATTTAACGTAAGATATCAAATTGCTGAAGAGAATCTGTGTTTTTGCAGTAACTTTTTAAAACTTCAAATGTTGTTTCCCTTTTGGTATCTATTTTCAACGTTTTGCAGAATAACAACATTTCTTCATCGATTTTCCTTTCTTTAACAAAACACACATAAACCATCAATAAACCTTCGTTGCATCACGCAGCTGAATTGCGAGTATGTTTGCTATATTCTGTCCTTCTAAGTTCCATGTACAGCTGACATTCAATAACTTACCCATTTTATCGATCCAGTGAGATACTGTATCATTAGTGAGAGCAACCCATTTTAGAACATCTGAATCTATTTTAAGGATCGGAATAAGAATTTCAGAAAATAAGGGTATTATTATTCTTTTGAATTGTGTGTGGCTTGCCGCATTTAGCTACTACATGTGATTTCCTTATATAAATCAATGAGATAATTTTCATGTTTTATATCATAATGAGATTTCTAAATCAATCTATAGTTGGGCATCTTCTAAATATATTCTTCACCTTTTGCATTTGTAATATATAAGAACCTTCTTTAAAGTGGCCTTTTAGACATGTTGGATTCATATCTTCATTTGATAAGATATTTTTACAAACAAGATTCATACGTTACCAATAATCTAAAAAGTGATAAATCTATATACAAATCATTTATATTATATCGACGAATTTTATCTTATGTTGGTTATATTTCTGTGTTATTCCTTCTACGAGAAAAAAACTGTAATAGATTTTCAGCATTCTCAATGTTCTTTTTCGGTGGGATAAACTAAAGAAAGGAACACTGAAAAAGAAACTGTGAGTACTATACTGGTAGCGCAAGACCAACCTTCCGACACGAATTGGTGGGTCAACTTTAGGAATGTGCAAGTGTCTCCGCTGTGCCGCATCTGTAATAGAGTGTACGAATTCATTGCCCATATCATGAACGAATGCCCTAGACTTGCCAAAAAACAATATAAGTTCTGACGACACAATGAGGTAGCGAAAGTGCTACACTGGAAACTGTGCGAAAAGTGGAGGCTAGAGAGAGAGACAAGACGTGGTGTGAGCACAAACCACAGAGAGTGGCAGTGTGGGAGACTTTCAAACCCTCCGACATTTCCCAATCCAAACAGATCAGGTGCTAGAGCATAACAAACCGGACTTAGTTGTAGTCGACAAAGTGCACCAGATGTACTATATAGTTGATGTTGCTTGCCCTTTCGATTCAGGAATAGTCAAGATGGAAATGGAAAAAAATAGATAAATACAACCCGAAAGGATGAAAGACAAAGTCGCCCTCAGGGGGAATTTAAACTCAGAGCGTAGCGGCACACGAAATACCTATTTCTTTACTGCCCACAAGGGGAGTAAGGAGGGGGAGGGGGAGGGAGAGGAGGACGAGGAGGAGGAAGAGGAGGTTCAAACATTCAATGATGAGGGAAAAGGTCAGATGAGAATGTTATCGCAGGGTAAGAGCAATACTCAAGACAGAGCTGAATGCAAGAAACAGGATCGAAGAGATCAATATTCTAGTCATACCGGACGTGACTTACAGTTTCAATATCATTAACTGGTCAGTTATTGAAATATGTAATCTTGACAGAAAATTACGAAAATGGCTGACAATGCGTAGAATGCACCACCCTAAGGAATATAGAGAACGACTTAAACTGCCATGAAAAGAGGGCGACCGTGGACTTTTACATCTGGAAATTAATAATGAAGATTGCGACAATTGGCCTAAATACCTACCTGAAAAACTCTGACGACTGAATGTTAAAACTTGTCTTAAAGCATGACATCAAGAAAGCACCATACTTAGTAACAAAACAGGCAAAAGCATGGCACCCGTGACACCTATAGTCCATCACCATTCTATATTGTAAATCCATGGTTCTATTCCCAGTGAGACTGGTCTTTTACACAGATTGATATACACAACAAAATAAAACTAATTGTCATTGCATATACCTTTATTTTAGTGGAATCGACTTATACGACTTGCTTCTTTTAGTTCCGCCTGCTAAATTGATGCTGAACGCTTTGGTCGGTCCAGGGATATTGTAGGAGATGGCATTTCCAAAGTTTTTTGGTGGTGGGACTGAACCCAGAACCATGTGGCTGAAATTCACAAAGCTAGTATTACGCCTTTCGTATTTAAACTTTTGCCTAAAATTTGATTTAAGTTGTTTTAATAGTTTTGTTTTTTATACACAAATAATGTAACGCGTAATTTCTATACCGAAAGAATGAATTCTTTTCATGAAAGGGAACTGTATTCATTGTATTGTCTTCCATACAAAAAAGGACGCCGTTGGCTAAAATTATCGAAACGCACAAAGGACCTACCGCGGAAAATATTTATTTTTTCCCGTTTCAGCTAAAACGGGGAAAAAAATTCCTTTGAAGATTTCTCTGTTTTATCATATTTTACCTTTCTGATATATTTTCATATTTTTTTTTTAATAACAAACTAAAGAACAATGCATTGTTACACTTAAAGTTAAAAACTTCTCGAGCATGCTTTCATCGGTATTTCTGAACATCGATATAAGTAGACTTGAAAATCAAGAGATTTTCTTCAAAAGGATGACTGCGAGGCTAATTTCTTGGAATATTTCGAGAGAATAAAACATGGATAAAAAATACTTTACTTTCTATATTTGCAATATAGTTTTATTTTTCCTTTTCACTGTCTTCTGCACTGTCATGTGAAAACAATTTGTGTCTCTTAGGGAGTAAATGAGTAGACACACTATATGAATGGCTTCCCCTAGAAGTCAGGATAAAAGCTCGCTTTCATCGGAAATTCACTTTGTACACTGATTTATTCCACTATTGAATTTTTCTGATAATGCATCGATTGACATATGATGCCAATCATTTTCCTGTAGACCGAACTTATGTATGTTAACCTACAGTAAGTATATCAGAGGTGTGCACGATATTAGAGTAGATCGAACAAAGTTAACGACTTGCTGTGCCTAGTGATATTTCGCTAAATATTTCTATCACAGGTAGAGTAGCCGGAAATTCTACACAGTCGTTCGACCCGCTAGAAATAGCAGTACCCTTACATATCTCCCATTTTATTTCAGTAACCCTTACGTATTAGCTACGCACGTGTAAATAGAAGTTTGAAGGAATATGATGAACTGCAGCGTTCCTGCGAAAGCAAACGTGACTTGCTTTCGGAATTACTCTTCTTTTAATAATATTTAATACCAGCTCAGAAATGTTGAATGAAACATTTAGCAAATAATCCTAGTTAACGCATGGTTTTTTTTTTTTTTTGTAAGATTTCGATATAAGAGATATGTTAGATGATTTAGCGATAGCTATGATTACTTTCCAAGAAGAAAAAAAAAAGAAACGAAATACAATCAAATCAATAGTTAATTTTAAAATCTCACCTGACACCACCTTTGAAACTGTTTTCATTTAATATGAAAAAGATAAATTTAGATAACATTTACATCTTTCTAAAATACTCACCAGTTTTGCCGAAAATTACTGTGATCGCTGGACATTAATACTGGCTGATAACCCTATGATTTGTTACTATGGTGATTAAGCTGTGTATCGTTTATCTTTTTTATAGTTTCAGTCATATGATTGCCGCAATGCTTGGTTAATGTCTTGGAGAGTTTCAAGCGAATAAATCCATTCCAGTATTTATTTTTTAATATCTTATTCTATCGGTCTCATTTGTTGGTGTGTTTACATGACTTTTACTTTGACGCAAACAAACCAATATCAATTGTGAAACGGTAGAGTGGACAAATACAAACATAAACGGTATCCACACGTATGTATATTTGTTCAATAGGCTTCCACAGTTTCCGTCGAACAATTACACTAACAAGACACTGGTCGGGCCGCCGCGCGACTGAACTCGAAACCACGTAGCAGCAAAGCGAGTTTCATAAGCACGATGTTTACTCTGCGCCAATGTCTCTAAAACTTTTAAACTATCCTTAAATTTTGACAAAATATTCTGTCATTTTCTAATACTCTTTTGTATTTGGACTGTTAAGATAAATTTAACGCTTTTACTTGGAATACTGGTGAGTGACATAGAGATAAATCAGACACTTAGTAACTTAGAGAGTTCTTAATATTTTTCATTGGCGGCGAGCTGGCAGAAACGTTAGCACGCCGGGCGAAATACTTAGCGCTATTTCGTCTATCTTTGCGTTCTTTGTTCAAATTCCGCCGAGGTCGACTTTACCTTCCATCCTTTCGGGGACGATGAATTAAGTACCATTTGCGTACTGGGGTCGAACTAATCAACTAGCCCCCTCCCGAAAAGTTTTGGGCCTTCTGACTAGAGTAGAAAAGAATATTTTTCATTGTCAAGGCGGTGAGCTGGCAGAAACGTTAGCACGCCAGGCGAAATGCTTAGCGCTATTTCGTCTCTTTGCGTTCTGTGTTCAAATACCGCTGAGTTCGACTTTAC